>NC_059133.1:89040389-89343419 GCF_020740605.2 Lemur catta | reverse complement strand
TTTGTCTATCTCTCATCTAACAAAAGGATCCAAAGTTTGGATGCCAAAATGCACATGATAATATAGGGGGTCTGCCATGAACCAGGAAGGGAACAATGAATGTTAGAAAGCCCCTAGCAGTCCTTTGACCATTGGTATTCTTACATCTTTACCCACATACTTTCTACTATTTTTTATTTATTTCTTTTAGGTGTGATTCTTGTATATAAGATATAATACACAAAATTAAAATAGATAAAATTTATAAATGTATAAAATATATAAAATTTAATATTAATATGTTATATATACATATAACATATATTTACTAATCTAAAATTTGAGTGTTTCTGCCTTTTGATGACCAACTTAATTCATGTAGTGATTTTTGATAACTCTGAACTCATCTCTAATGTCCTACTTGTGGTTTTCATCATGCTTTCTCTTTTCTTTTCTAATTCTCTTTGTCTGCTTTGTCTTGGATTGATGGAATTGTTGCTATTGCTTTTTCCAAGCCATCTATTTAGATGTTTACTTACTTTTTCTATTTTTTTTATTACAAAACATACATTTGTTAACATACATAACATGTTTCTTTTTTTAACATGTTTCAATTAAATCACTGTCTTCTTTCAATCCAGGCAAATTTCTTGACATGTTTTAAAATTTCTTTGCACTATCAATCCCTTGCAATATGTGCTATGCAGATTTTTTTGTTTTATTAACCATCGATATTGAAGTATAACTGCATAATTTATGTAGAATAAAATTTAGCAATTTTGAGTATGCAGTTTATATATTGGATTTGAACACTAGCTTGCTTTAAACTATAAAATATCAATTTTATTACAACTTACATGCAGCCAATGCTTACTTATTTTCTCAGCATATGTAACATTTTATTTGCTCAACATCACTTCTTTCATCCCAATTTTCCCATCTTAATTTATTTTTTGTCTTTATATTCGTCTACTCAGGCTGCCATAACAAAATACCACAGACTGGATGACTTAAACATCAGAAAGTTATTTTCTTATGGTTCTGGAGGCTGGAAATCCAAGATGAAGGATATGAGCTAAAAATAAAATCCTAAGCCCTCTGCTAACTGAATGGACCCCTCTCAGCCCTAGGAATCCCAGAACACCTTAAAACTGAGGTGAGATCCCAGCCATGACAGGATGGGAGAGATAAAGCACAATTATACATGCACATGATTTCTCTTTTCATAAATACAACTCCTCCTGTAGCTTGTTAAATATGGATATTTAGCCACCCTGCTCAGTATAAAATCCTGTTCCCTTTTTCTCTCCCTTTAAGCATGTGTACCTGGCTTGTGGCTAAGAGCGTGTTTTCAGGCTTGCCAGAATGGCTGCTGCCAGTTGTAAAAAGACCTTTTTATGGGAAATAATGCTCTCCTTGTTCCAAAGTATAACCCTCAGTATATTTTTAGTTAACAAAGGGCTGCAGGGTTGGTTTCTGATGAGGCCTCTCTTGCTGGCTTACAGACAGGCCACCTTCTCATTGTGTCCTCACCTGGTCTTTCCTCTGTGCCCACGGACTCCTGGTGTCTTCCAGTCCCGTTGAATTCGGGGCCCATCGTCATGACCTCATTTAACCTTTGAATGCCTCCTTAAAGGACTTATCTCCAGATACAGTCACACTGAGGATGAGGACTTTAAAATGTAAAATTAAGAACATTTACTATAAGCACCAAAATTATATATTCTTTTATGTGCTTTTTCCACCAAACTGAAACAAAGTACATATGGATTTTGGGGGCATGTAAGTCAGCCTATGGTAGTCTTTCTGAAGTAGATCCATTAGTAGCATTTTCCACGAGGAGGTATTTTTAGTAAATAGCTCCAGTCTTTTTTATTTAGAAATACTATCTAATTCAATCCCAAATTTTAGCCAAGAATTCAGGATTATAGTTACATTCCTTAGCACATTGAAAATATGAATCAATTGTCTTCTGGCACATAATTTTTTTGATAAGGTTTCTCTTGGTATTCAAATTAGGTTTTCCTCCTCCTTTAGAGATTATCTCATTATTTGCAGGTACTTTCCGAATTCCAGTTTGCCTCTGATGGTGAAATGTTGCTACAATATATCTAAATGTGAATGTGTATATGGTGTTTCATTAAATCAAGAATGCATAGAGTAGAAAAACATACCTCTGTTTTAGGTGCCACTGTTAACAAGTATCATTATTTTAATTGGTCAGAGATCACCTTAGTAAATAACAAAATACATTTGATGCTTTTTAGCACAGATTTTATTAGAGTGCCACATGCAGAAAAATAAGACAAGATTCTCTCTGAAAAAGATTTTTAAAAGTATGTATCTCAAAGCCAAAGTCAGTATGTTTATTGTTGAAACACTAAGAAACACTCCATCTACAAAGATATCAGTTATCACCACAATTACTTAACATTTTGAATGTTCAAGTCAGTTCCTTATACAAACCAACACCAAAAAATTAAATTATAAATAATTAAAAAGAAGAAGTAAAAATAATCATCATAAATCAATAAATGCAGATAATGTAATTTTCTATCTGCAAAAGACAAACTGTGAGCTGAAAACATTAACACGTGTAATGGTTTAGCAAAGAAGCTGGCTTCTAACTCAATAAACAAACAGAAACAGTCACTTTGGTTTGTAGTGTTGGTGACTAAAAGAAGATTGAAAAATTGTACAAAGTTACTTGAATTGGAAACATATTAATTAGGTACCAAATATTATAGAAAAAAATTAAGAACAGTTAATATAACCACCAAAATTATATATTCTTTTATGTGTTTTTTCCACCATATTGAGATGTGGTTATGAGCAGCCTGTTCCTGCTGATGCGTCATCTGAATTTGGGGGAGAGCCTCCCTCTGCTGGGGACTGTTACTCTGCTCTGAGCTTGTGTCTCCATGCACTACTGGGTAACACAGAACCTCAGTTTCTTCACGTGAAAAATGTTGTTACTCCCATGTGAGTGTTAGAAAGTTATGAAGTATACAGATTACAGATTTATTTGCCTCATACATATTATATCTTCATCTTTTTAGTGGCTACCTATGACATAGGCCCACTTTTTATTTTATAGCGTATGTTTCTTAGTAAAATATCTTTAAAAAACACATCCAAAAGATGTTCAGCACAGATATGTTCCATGAATAAATGAGTAGATGAACTACATTAAGACAACAAGACAATCCATTCCACACACAGAGCCTGCATGTGAAGGGATTTCTTTGTGAACATAGGCTAGGAGTAAATTCATAACTTCTAAAAATATATAGGATTCTCTTATGTAGAAGATTTAACAATATTAAACACAGGGCACATGACCATGATTCCCTCCCTTTTATCTCACACCTTTAACTTATTTTATATTTTTCACCTATTAGTTTTTATTTCTGCCATAAAACCAATATTAATAACACATGCATATGATCAAATCGCTGCTAATTATGCATTTGTTGATCACTCATGAGTTACTTTAAATTTCTGTCCCTATGAAAACCTGGTTGCATTCTTATTTAAAAAATCTCAAAAAGGTTAATGATTGATACAAGATTGATATGTTACTATAAAGACTTCTTATATTTAAGTGGTCCATATTCATATCCTTCTATGTATAACTATGTTAATATACATTCTTGTATATATTCTTCCAAGTTGTAATATGTTTGGATACTGTTTATTTCAAGTATACTATTATAAAATTCATAATTTATACATAATAAGAGAATATTGGGAAAGTATACATTTATATAACATACAAGAATTTCTTATAAACTGATTTTCCTCTATAATACTCAAGAGGATTCCCTAAATGGTGTATGGCCTGAGGGCTCCCCATCTTTGAACCTACACCTCAGCCACCACAGCACCGAAACAGAGGCCTGTCTCAGCTTACTGTTGTGCAGAATCAGGACACATGAGTGGCCTGAAGGATAAGCAATTCCAAAAGCCTGACAAAACGTGATGATCCAACTTTTCTCCACCAAGTCAGAGCTCCAAACTGGTATTAAATAAGACAGAAAGAAAACGGCGTATAGTAGGAGGAAGGCGATCACGGCTTGCATGGCTCTCATGTGGACCGTGGTGCTGGCATCTGCAGATCCTTTGGCACCATGCTGCATCTTCTTAACATGTTTCCACAGGGAAGAGATTAGCAGGATAAAAGTTGTCAGGGACAAAGTAAAGGGTATGAGAGTGAACGTAGTGTTGGTGAATAAAAGAAGAGTGGAAAATTGTACAAAGTTACTTGAAATGGAAATGCAAGTCCTGTTTCTTTCAAATCCATTAATCCAGGTATTAACATGGATGTTTATCAGTGCAATATTAAAAAACAAGAGGACCAACGTCACCACAAGTATCACTGAAACCACCTTTTTAACTCTCCACTTTAGGTAGAGAAAACTCGAGTTGGAAAAATTGGCTATCTTGAGAAAATGAAAGATGCTGAGGCTTGTAGCAAACCAGACGCTAAAATGATTGGCCACTGTCCAGGTGACAGTAAGTGTTCTAGAGAATTTTTCAGACATAAATAAAGCTGGATTAAACATAGATACGTACCAACTTAAGAATATTAACCAGAGCAGAGCAGTTCTGGAGATTGCCAAAGCAGTGAGGATTCGATCAGCCAAAGAGACCTTTCTTCTCTTCACCCAGTCAACACAGTTCACCAGTGCTATGAATCCGTTTCCCAAATTTCCAATTATGAATTCCACAATGAAAATGAATGTAAATGTGTTATTTATGACCCTGCCCATTGTCTGCAAGAGAATGCTCCGATGTCTAATATCACTGCAGAAAATTTCTTAATGCATTTATCTCAAAATATTATGTTTATCTGATTCTTGAAAATTCAATAATAAACTCCCTTTAAAAAACTTGTGTACACAATATTAAATCAGCAACCATCAAGACTAGCTAATGACTGGATTGATAGCTTTCTTCATAAAAATTTTTGTAGTTCCCCAGACAGCTCAGCTGAGCTTCATCCAGATACTGTGTGCCTTACATACAGTAGGTTGACGTTTCTTGTAGTGGGTGATGAAGGAAATGCTGAATTCTCATTTGCTAATATGCAAATAAAGATTTATTTATTTTCATTGATTTGCTTTCTTTCTTCTTCTTCTTTTTTTTTTTTGGCTCATCTGTATATTTGAGTCTGTCAACTTGAGTTCTGGGTAAGTACTATTACAAAATTCTAACACATACAGCAGGCAACAAGAATCTAAATTGGTTTATGTGACCTCCTAAGCACATCCTAAGCACTGAGGTTTTGTAAACACATTAAAGTTAAGGGTAGGGAAAATGGGAAGATGACAGTTAAAGGGTACAAAGCCTCAGAGGGGAATAAGCCTTGTTTTGTTTGAGATCTATTGCACACTATGGTTAAAATAGTTAATAATACTGTATTGGACATTTCAAAATCTCTGAGAGAGTATATTTCAAATGTTCTCACCAAAAAAAAAACTTAGGTTCTTGAAGTGATAAATATGTTACTTAGTTTGATTTAATTATTCCACATTATACTCATAAATCGTAACATCACTTAATACTCCATAAATATATACAAGTATATAATTTGTCAATTTACAATAAATTTTTTTAAAAAGAATTGATTTTTTAAAAAAAGTTAGTTCTGTAAAAGGACTTATTCATAGTTATCCAAAGCTTTTCCTACAAAGTAACGGTTTTCTAATTTCATAGAAGTCATCATTCTTAGAATGCTGGTTACCAAGAATAATATTTATTTATTGTTTACCTTTTACAAGTGCGTGCATACACACAGATTTATTTATTTATTTATTTGGATCTAAATCCCCTTGTTTTTCCAATAATTCAGGTTTTTTACTTCTTCAGCATTTATTATGCATCTTGTTCATGCTTAGTATTGTGATAGTTAAGACATTGTTTTAGAAGGGCTTACAAGTTTATATTACATAATATTAAATGTAAATATTCAGTAAACTTTGGTAATATTTTTTCTATGCATTTGAAAAGAGAGAGAAATCTTTCTGTTGTCCCATATAGCAGTCACTGGGTTTGAATGAGTTCATCCAAAAAGCAAGAATTCTCCTCATTCCATGCATCTCCCTTATCTAGTCAGGCACATTCCTCAGTCAGTACCAAATACCTTCTGATTTTATCCACATCCACTCACCCTCCCAGCAACACTTCTCCATGACCTCCACAACAGGAACCAATGTAGATGATGGACAACACACTACCTGGCCAAGTGTAAAAGAAAATAAAAATCTCAGGACCACCCCCTGCCCCTCAACAACTCCTTATGCAAAAGGTCAACCCTGGAGGCTGAGTCACACACCACCTCCTTCCAAATGATTACCTGTTATTAACATTATTCATGAGCCAGATCCCCATGGAAAGGCAAAAGGCCTCAGGCATCTAGAGGGACTTCCCCCACAGATCCTTTATAAGGAAATTCCTTATTGGCCTCCCTTAAAGGAGGACATGCAAATTGTAACTTTAGTTCTACAGGACAAGACCAGCTCCCAAAAGTAAAGTCTGTTCAATTTCACACTAATAATGTTGATTGTAAGTTTATCTTTCCAGGTGTAGAACAGAGACAGAGTCAATCATCCTTCCACCTACTCAGGGACATCTATCTACATGTTGATTCTTCCTTCACTCCCTTTTCCTCTTCAAACACTCACCTTATCTTATGTAAAATGTAGATTTCCTGGGCATTAACTAAAGTCACACAAGAATGTAACCATTTGCTGCCCACTGCCCACCCCCTTCCTCCTTTTTCTTTTTGTACCCCCTGTCTTATTAAATAATGAGTTCCCAAATTCCTCTTCAGAAAAAAACTATCACAGATGCATCTGTCGCTTGTGCTTTTCCCAGGTGAATCATCAAATTGTGGCTTAACAATCCTCCATTGATTGAGATCTTTGCCTCAGTCACTTAATTTTGAGTTGTCACAAGGTAAGGGACTAAGTATCGTGACATGATTCTTCTTCTTTCCCAGCTAAAAAAGTAAGCAAGGGGCCAATGAAACAAATTCAGCAACAGCTACCAAAGAAAGCAGAAAAACATAAATCATAAATTTCAAAGATGACAGAGAAAGATGTGGGGTATTCCAGTGTGAAGATCTAACCCTCACTCTCAGTCCCCTGAAGTGACATTGAGCAAAGAAAATAAAACCAAAATATTTTGAAAATTTTCACAAATACCCTATGTTTAAAAAAGAGACATATTGAAAAGGCAAATTTTAAGGAAAAAATCCTAAGAATAAAAGCACAAACATAAAATCAATGTAGTGGCAAGAAGGTCCCCTGATTTGGCTATGTCCAGGTAACAAAGTTGATCTCAGGAAAGAAGACAAAGAGAAATGCAAACAACTATGGGGGTGGGGGGTGCTGGTGCTGAGAGCGGAGCTCAGCTCCCCAGTGCGAGCTCCACTCATCCCAGAGGGGCTGGCTCCGAGGCCCCCACCCCTGAACATCTGCAGTCCAGACTGGAAGCACCAGGCTTTCATTTGAACCACAGTTCTTAGGGAGTGACAATCTTTTTGAGACAAGTTGACAATGGCAACAAGAATAAATCCCACACATTATATCCAGAAATCAGTTTCTGAGATGAGCGGGGCCTTTATCCATTTCAGTGTCAAAACGGTGTTTCGGTGTATGTGGAACAGGTTATTGTATTTCATTTTAATTTTTGGCATTTGAGAAAAGTTTTATATACTACTATACCAAATGCAAGTAATCAATAATGGATTAATCATTGATAATTCTATCTAAGCATTTCTCTACTTGGATCATAATATCTATAATGATAATCCCCTGCCCATCACTTTATCAATACTTATATTGCTATTTTAAATAAAACTAAATTAGATACTGGGTCAACATAACTCTGATTTAGCAGAACTTCAATGAGAGATATTATTGAAGCTCCCTTTTTCTCCTTAGTTTTTTGGTAGTATTATTTTTGAATGTAATTTTGACATTGAAAGGAAAAATAGTAATGTGATATATGTAAATATGTGTGAATAAATAGTATACATGAGTATGAATGTATCTATGAATGATAAGCCTTATTCATCTCAGTTGAATTGTTTGGCTACATTATCAGTAAGGAGATTGTATGAGATCACCAACAAAACTAGCATAACTGGTTAGAAATTGAAAACTTGAGCCCTCACTTCGATATTTTCATTTTAGGAAGAAGAGGAAAAAGTAGCAAGAGAGACTGAGAAGTGGTGCCCAGGGAATGAGGATAAAAACCAGGAGAAAGCAGTGTCCTGGAAGGCCAATAAACTTTGTCCAATACTGCTGATGGCTCACGCGAGATGAACGCTGACTATTGACTACACAGACTCACTGGTGATCTTGCAAAGATCAGATTCAATGAGGCAACAGCCTCACTGGAGTGGGTTCATAAGCCAATAGCCGAAGAAGCTTCATAGTTTGATCAACACTATAAACCAAGTGGAAAATAAGAGCTGAAAAGTTAACTCCTAAAGTCAGTCTGTGAAGTGGCAAATCAAAGTCTCTCAGCCAGTTCTTAGGACTGAGCCAATACAGACAATGGAAGTTCAGAGACTGAAGGGAAGTTTAAGTCCCCTTGATAATTCACAAGAGTATTCAGGGGGTATTCACATGGTGCTTTCTCCAAGACCTGTAGCCATTTACCAGATAACAGGGCCCAGAGGAAAGGGCATGCATTCATTTCCTCTGGGACTTTTAGGTGTGGGACCTGAACTAGCACTAATAACTGGGTACCCAAAAACACGCTGCAGTGCATTGGATGGAGTGGGAGTTTTTGAATATCAGATGTTACCTAGAGCTTGTCTCATGTCTATCCCAGGGCAGACCTAATGCATTTGTAGTTATTTACCTCTTCCTGAATGGATAATTGAGATGGACAGGTTGGCGGCTGGCAGAACTCTCACATTACTGCCTGACCAGTAGAGTAAGGGACATTGCTGTAACCAAGACCAAGAGGAAACCTCTGAAACCTTCCCCTCCTGTCAAGACAATGAATAAAAAATAATCACTACATTCTCCAAGGAAATAGAAGCCACCATAAAAAACTTGAAAGATATGGGGAGGGTGTGGTGGTCCTTCTTGTAGCCTTATTAAGTTAACCTATCTGGCCTCTGCCAAAACCAGATGGCTTATAGGATGAATGCAGATTGTCATAAACTTAAATGGTACTTGCAGATGCTCTCCAGGATGTGGTATCACTACTGAGCAGAACATAGCCTCTGGCACTTAGTACCTGGCTTTTGATTCAGGGAATGTTTTTTAATCTACACCCATCATG
Organism: Lemur catta; assembly: GCF_020740605.2. Classification (NCBI taxonomy): domain Eukaryota; kingdom Metazoa; phylum Chordata; class Mammalia; order Primates; family Lemuridae; genus Lemur; species Lemur catta. Next base: position 89,334,134 of record NC_059133.1, on the reverse strand, counting down.
AGGGAAAATCAAAACAATATGCTTTTTGTGTGCTGAGAACAATAGCACTACTGTACTGTTTTATGGCAGGGCTGTCACTTCTGCTATCAGTTTGACATTTTGCAAAACACCATGCTAATCCAATATATTAATAATGTTACATTAATCGGTACTCATAAACAGGAAGGGGCAAGTTCCTTAAACATCATAAAATACCTTAACATTAAACAAGAGTAAAATATCAGAAGAAGAGAAATAAACCTGAGAAGATTCAGGGACCTATAACATTGGTGACATTTATAGGGGTCCAGTAGTCTGGTCCACATGTTGGAGCATCCTTTTTAAAGTAAATGGCATATTGTCCTATCTTATATTTCCTATCACTAAAAAGGAGGCACTGTATTTGTTGGGCCTCTTTGGATTTTGGAGCTAACATATACCACGTTTGAGGACATTGCTCTGACCCATGTAGGGAGTTTCCCTAAAAGCTACTGGCTTCAAGTGGAACTCAGAAAAAGGAGGGCTCTACAGCAGATACAGGGTGTGGTGCAAGCTCCTCTGCCACTGTGCCAGATGATTCAGCAGATTCAAATCTGCTCGAGGCATGGGTAGTGGGCGTTACAGGATGCTGTTCATGTCTCTGACAAGCCCATAGGAGAGGGCGAAAGCAAACCCCTAGTGATTTAGTGCAAGACCATCTCCTCTTCTGCAGAGAGTACCCTCGGTTTGAAAAACAAAGCAGCAAGTGCAGAGGATTAAAGCAAGCACAGAGCCCCTCTAAGCACAAGGCCCTGTGCGACTGCACAAGTTATATACTTACAAATCCAGCCACTATTGGAGGGCACAAGTACACCTGAGTGGCACAAGGAGTGAACTGTATTGGATACAAACTTGTGTGCTTCCTCAGATTCTATTGACCATTTCCTATTCTGTTGGTCAGCACCTTGCCTGGTCCAGACCAGCTTTCCATTTTGGACTGAATGGAATGCCACACTGTGGGCATGAGACCTGACTTGCTAAATGGCCACCAAGGAGCTGGATGATGTAAGGCGGAAAAGCAAAGTTGTTAGTTCTACTTCAGGTGAACCCTGGCCCAATGGGAAATAGAAGACAGAAGAGAGCCAAGAAGATACATTCCCACTCCTCTCTTCCGTGGACTAATGCTAGATGTGGTTCCCCCTTGTAGCCCTTCTGGAAAAGCCCCGGGGAGCAAGTGCACAGGTACCATGGCCACCATGCTGCTCCCTCATTGTGAAGTGGCCACCAGCAGAGTCATACGTCACATCACATTGTTTCACACCTTCTCTTGCCTTAATTTCCACGTCTCCCCCATTGCTGCCTTGTACTTGCCTTCCCAAATAAATGCCATCACTTTGCTCTCAGATATTGGCTCTGGTTTTCAAAGCTTGAGGCTAAGATGTTCATTCAGTTGTACAATTATTATTTATTCACTTTTCTATGAGTTTATAATATAGCAATGAAAAAGTTCACTTAGAAAAGATACTGAAAAAATATTATATAAAAATAACTGCAGCTAGTTCCTAAGTCAATTTTTAAAAAATCAAATGCCATTTTTGTATACCATAGCCAGGTATAAAATACAATAAAAACATATCATTCACAATATAAAAATGCAAACATATCAAAATCTTTTACATGCTTTTCAAAAACTCTTGTAAGAGGTGCAGTCTAGTTTTGATGTTACACATTGTCTTCACTTACCACACCTGATATAGCTGCATCAAGGCTATTTTATAGTGATATTTCCCCTAGAATTGTGAAATAGCCAAACATTTACTCTGAGAAATGCTTCCACTTGAATAAGCCTATAACCTCAGCATGAAATCAGAAAAGGAAAATTCATGCAACTGCAGATTTTGTGATGGATTTCATTTCTATTGGTTTATCAGCCTTAATATAGTCCATTTATTCATTCATCCACCAATTTATTTGTTCATCAAAATATCACTTTTGACCAACTATGCTATGTGCTGGCTTTTAGGTCCTAGAAGTAAGACAGACTGATTTCTACTTTCACAGTGCTTACCTTGTACTGGGGGAGATATATGATAAACAAAAAAACTCAGATACAGATCTGATTTATCTTAAGGTTTAGGTAATATTGTTAACATTTTATAATACCAAGAATTAATATAGTAAATATTATAGTAATAAAACAGATCTTTAAGACATTTTCTATAATTAATTTATAAGTTTCATAGATGCCATTTAACATCTGCAGAAAGGTTCATTGAATTATGTTTTGAAATTTCTATATTATTTTTATAATATAAGATAAGGAAGATTTGAGTTGCCTTATCTGAAGTTTAAAAAGAATTTTATGGATGGAAGATAAAGGAGATGATTGGCAATTCAGAAACTCAGAGGTGATTTAGAAAAAAACTGAAATACTTGACATCAGATCTCAACTTCAGAAAAGGTGTTGTTTAATTCAAAAACTGGAGGAAATGACTTTCATAACTGCACAAGGAAAATTACAACAGCATTGAAAACAGGCCATAATGATGGCCTGTTCTTCATTCGTATTGTAGGAATTTTTTTTCTAAACTATTCACATACTTGTATTAAATCTAATATTCCTCAATGCTGTGTATGGTACACATAACAAAATTCATTCTAAGTATTTTTGTCACTCTTGAATTTTCTCATGTGCATCTTTTTCTGACAATAATTGTTTGCTTTATGCTAAACATAAAATAAACATTCATGATGGGATAAAACCTACCCCAAAGATACATCCTTATTATTAATTTATAATTTAGTGTTCTTACCATCCAAACAATTAGAAGTTCAAGCAATGAAATCTAAACACAGTGCGGTACATGTGTGTGGTATAAATTACAATGGAATATGACAATGATTTCCTGAGATAAATTGTCAGTTAATAATGTACAAATATAGATCATAAATTCTTCAATTGAAAGATGACATAAAATATATATGAAATACAAATGGCTTTATAATTCTGAGAAATTTTTTACCATATTTTTATAATTAGGTGGTTTGTGTGAAAAGAATTGATTAAGTATATGTTATGGTCAATATTTCTTATGTTTTCAGATACATGCACACACACATTCTTTTTTATAATCAGTTTAGGTGAAAGAACTTTTCTAGTTATACTTTTGGAAATCTTTTAGATGTATACACTATAGAAAAACCAGCAGGAAATATAAAATGTTTCAGACACCATTAGTTTGTTTTCTGCTGGAAAACATGTAATGTCCCTCTTGTTAATCTGTGGCATTGAGGGTTTCTGTCCTTTACTCAGCAACTCATCTGCCACAAAACCAAAAGAAAGGTCTGTTTTAACTTCTTGTTTCCTAAACTTTGGATGAATGAATGGCTTGAAAGATAGAGGATTCCCATAGCTTGGAAAAACAAGAGAACAGGTTTGTTCTGCAGCCTATTAGAATTCCAAACCAATGTGATTATAGACAGAAAGTAAATGGCAAATAACATGAGAAAGGAGATCACAGTTTGCAAAGCTTTTATGTGGACCTTGGTGCTGGAATCCTGAGATATTCTGCCATAAAGCCACATCTGCTTGAGATGTCTACACAGAGAACAGATTAATAGCAAAATGATACCAGGGGCGTAGTAAAGTATATGAAGTTTGCTAGCGTAAATACAGTCCTATTTGAAAGATGTACAGTGCTCCTCAATTTGGTCTTCCAAGTCATGTTTCTTTCATATTCTTTTGTCCACGTACTCTCATCCGTGTTTACCACTGCAAGACCAAAGTCCCCAGCAGTATCACCAAAACTGCACTCTTAACTTTCCTCTTGTAGGTAAAGAAAAATAAGGTTGGAGAAACTGGCAATCTTGAGCAAATAAAATATACTGAGGCTAGTAGCAAGCCAGATGCTAAAATAGTTGGTTACTGCCCAGACAATAGGAGCAATAATTCTTACTTCTACATTATATAAATGTGGATTACATACATTTCAATACCAATTTAATATTACCCAGAGTAAACCAATTCTGGTGACTGCCAGAGCCCCGAGAATTTGCTGAGCTGTGGAGATATTCTTTCTCTTGATCCAGTCAATGAAGTTTACCAGTGCTATGAAGCCATTGGTAAAATTTCCAAGAACAAATTCTACCAGTGCTAGGATGGAAAAATAATAGGTATAAACTTATGTCTGAAGAGGAAAAAAAAAGAAAGAAAATGCAGGCATAATATCATGTGATTCCTTTAATATCCTGACCTATTCTCTGTGCACTTAATTCCTAAATGTGCAGTAATGTTCTTTTTTTTCTTTTAATTTCAGTGACCACTATCAAGCAGGAAAGCACCGGAGTATAACAATGGATGAGTTCGATGCTGTCTATATGGAAAACACGGTTATTACAAAACAGCTCATATTAACTCTTATTCATCCACTGTCTGTTTTTGCCATAGCTGGAATATTCCATGGCTGTTGAAGTGAAAGTTGAATTCTCATTTGCTATCTTGCAAATAAAGACATATTCTCTTTCATTGTTTTGCAATTTTTTCCTTCTATAACCTCTCCATAATTTGTGTCCTGCAACTTTAGCTGTCAGTTAGGGAAATTTTAAAACCCAGTACATATAACAGCCTTCCATTTAAATCAGAACTTGCTTTGCACATAAAAATGTCTTTCTAAAAAACACTAATGACCATGGAACCCTATCATATCTTCTCTTACTCATGTCACTTCCCTGTATTAACTAACCACTTATGCTAAAAATGACAGCGAAAAAAGGAAAGTACAGGGCAACTGAATTTCTTCTCCTTTCAGTACTTCCTTACACATCTGTAAGGCAAAGGTAGGGTGTTGATACAGTGTGCATGTCAAGAAGTGAAATAAAAGTAGCTGAGTTAGTTTTGTGCAGTGTTTCTACTGTTTTCGTAAGAACAACATACATATGTACGTACAAACTACACAATACAAATTGTGGCATTTCAGCAATTCTGCATACAAGTTCAATGTTCTCATATTTGCATTTAAAATCGGCATTCCACAATGGAAAGATGAACAGTAAAATTCGTGCTGATTATTGCCATTTTTAATTTATAAAATTTAATTCACAGTATAATTATCATTTTTCTTCATGTAGAATGACCTTTAGTTGCAAACAAACACAAGTCAAAAGAGAAAGACTGTAGAAGATGGAAAAAGATTTATATTTTAGTACCTTTAACAGTACTTTTTTGATGCTTTTTAAATAAGCAGTCACAGATTTTCATTTTTATCCTTCTCCTCTAGACCTTGCACTCACTCTTTCCTGGCTTTCACTTCTTTGACATCATCCTCTCTACCTGCACCCTCCTCACACCCAAGTATCTATTGTGCCCCCCCCCCTCTGGTCAATTTCTTGAAAGGATGAACTAACTGGCCCACCTGCCACTGGTCGTCTCCCATGTTGTCCACAACTTTTTGCAGTCTAGACTCCACCTCTGCCGCGCTACTAAAACTGCTCTCTCCAAGTTCATGAACTGACCTGGAAGCTGGACCAGGAGCTGTTTCTCAGACCCACCCTTGGGATGATCACTGCACCAGATGACATGGACAGTCCACTCATGTTGGGTGTTTCTTCCTTTGGTCACATTTGTCCTCCACTTCTCTGGCAGTTCTTCTCTATCTCTTTTAATAACTTTGCTTGTGCCTGACCATTTCTAAATGTCCAGAGTTCCCTGAAGACTGTGTGCTTGCTTCTCTTTTTATTCTACATACTTTTGTTTGGACACTTCATCTATCGTCACTCTTTATGTAACTGCCCTGTGGGGATGATCCATTAATCTAGGATTTTGCCTAGACTCCAAACCTAAATTTCTAAACTCTTGACTAACATATTTATGTGGATAGTATTGACCAACAGTTCTCAATGCCTTTTAATGTGCCTAAGACAGAACCACGCTACGAAGTGGTTGAAGATACTGGCCCTGGAGCTGTACCTGCCCGAGTTTAAATCCTGAGTCCAACACATACAATCTGTGTGACCTTGGGAAAATTTCTTAGCCTCTCTGTGCCTTAGATTCCTCATCTGTAATATAGGAATAATCAAAGTTAAATATGTAAGGCACTTAGAATAGCACTTGTTACATAACCAGTGTTATTGTCTGTTATTGTTGTTTAGTTCCGCTTGAAAATATTATTCTTAGTTCTGCTTGAAAATATAGTAAAGAAAAGATTCAGTAGAAAACGCCACAAGGGAAGCGTAGGACTCATTAATTACATTTTTCAAGGCTTACGATTTTTTGCTTCTTTAACATGGATAATCAAATTACAACATCCATTTGATCTGGACAAATTTTTAAGTTAAAATATAGTAAGCTGCTACTATATACCGAGCCTTGAAATAAAGGAGGGTAGAAGGGGGGAAGATCAGTATTTATTTAGGTGTCTTAGCCAATGAACCAACGACTTATCTTACCTTTAAAAGTTCTAGATTTCCCTCCTTTGCCATGGGCACGCCTTTTTTACTGGATGGCCCATTCTAACAGGGGGAGGGACTGCAGAGGGTTTAAATGGCACTGCAGCAGGGTAAACACCAGGCCAGTCCTGGTCAACAGCCATTGCCTCTGTCCTAGGAGGGAGTGCCTAAGAAACATACAATAATTTCCTACTTTAAACAGGAACATTCTTTAATTCTAAAGCAAAAAGCTGCAACTACAAGAAATTGAAGCAGAACTGCAACCTGTGTCGAATCTGACCTCTCACAAAGCTGCTGTTGTTCAAATGAAACAACACTAAACCTATTTAAATATCTCTGCACACTCTCCTCAGACCCTCTGGCAAGGATCCCCTTTCAAATTACATTTCCTTCACTAATACTTTTTCTATTTATTTAACTACACTTTTAGCAAAATTGTTACATTTTGTTTATGAAGGAGTCAGTCAATATATTTTTGAAATAATTTCTAAAACCACTTTGATGGAAGTCAGTACAAGAGGGAACTTTGTGAACTTGGAAATAAGGAATATGGAGTATAAAGAAGAAGTACATGGAAATAAGTAAATTAGGGTGAAACTGATTGAATACATCCATAATGAGAAATTATATCTCTCCTAGGCCCAGGGAAAAACTAATACTTGATAGTTACTCAATCACATTAACTTTTTTTTAAACAAAACTCTATTAAATAGGAAGGGATGGCCAGTGTACAAAAGTAGAGTTTAAAGTGGCAAAATTCAGCAATGCCCATCTGAGCAATATCAAAACCAGTGTCGTGCATGTCCTAGAAGCAGGTAATATTCCTGTGAAAATGACTGGTCTAGATGATTCCAATTTGGTAACATTTAACTTCCAACTACTGTGCCTCTGTTCTGACTCCACGCTCACCAACTGACCTTATAATTTGGCTTCCTCCACAGAGATGCCCACAGGGTGAGACTAAACTGGTTCCATTCATGCATACATCCCAGGCTGCAAGACCATTAAAGGCTTCACCAAAAATAGTTTTATATTCTGGTTTATACACCTGTTTCCTGGGAGCATGTATGTGAGTGAGCCCACCTCTCAAAGATGATCCATTCTTTGGGTATTGACCGAAAAAACAGTCAAAGACTAACCCCGACCAGAGCTGGGGCCTGTAAACATGACCTTATAAAGCTTTCTCTGACACCATCCTTTTGCCTCATAATGAATACGTGTGTCTCACGTTAGAACTTTGGGAACCATTAAGATAGGATATAGTGAAGTATATAATTGTTTACCTTTCTTTTTGAAAGCCTTTCAGTTTTGGATGTTCTTTCTGTTGTGTTCAAAAGACAACACAATAGTTACAGAGAATTTTACGACACAGAGTTAACTGTTCAACATCAATCATGATCCTGTTATTCTAACACAATTGAAGATCTTTGGTAACATAAAAATGAGACAATAACCCATTTTCTGTAAGCTCAAGGACTAAAACCATCTAGGAAAACAAAAAGTCAGACATAGCTAAGAAAATTCTATAGTTAATTAAATAAAAAGTTTATTGTGATTGCTGATACAGTGAACTCATCATCTAAAGAAATATTTACAATAAATTTTAACGTTCAATTAAATAAGCTCACTTTCCCAAGTTAAAATATCTAGTTAGAAATAAGTATTTTGAATCTTTCAAGATAACTAGTTTGAAATGTTCTAATTATACATATACTTGTTCATATTTAGAATTGCTCTATTCTTACTACCAAAATAATAGTCCTTCAGTTTTCCCTCCCCAATTGCATATTAGAATTACAATAAAAAAAATCACAGCCATTGCTAATAAATCACACAACTATAGAAGAGGGCAGATTACTTACACTAACCACAATAAAAATATGAGGCAATTAACAATCAACTTTTTTTCCTTTCATCTGGTAATAACAGCAGTGCATGATATTTGTAGATAAAATACATCATCAAAAATTTTTCAACCTTATTATATATCATCAGTTAGTTATGTTATATTGTCCTGAATAAAGAATTTTTGGCATCTGTAACAGTCTCCTGATATTCTCAGTCGGGTTCTATTCATAACAACAAATTGAGTTTTTCAAGTGGTGACACATAGTCATATTAAAATAAAACGCAAATACAGTAAGAGGCCAATACAGGTACCAAATAATGAATGGTAGGCTACCATGAGGAATTATGTAGCACTGAATAAAAAATAGAATATTTTTTCTCATATTCCTAAAAAAAAAATAAATACAATGGCAGATATTTGTTGCAGCTTTCTATTTTCTTTACAAAGAATATTTGGGCCCATTGCTAGCTACAGAAAAACATGAACTACATTTTATCATCACAAAATAGCCATTATAAAACTCATTTTGCAGCCTCAATTGTTTTGAACTCTGATTGAAAGAAAATGTTCAGAAAAATATTCAGATTTTTAAAAAGCTTCATTCATTGATAGCCTGAGAAATGTACACTTAATATGTTTACACAGATTATTATTGTTTTGATATAATGACGTATTTTAAAAAGACAAAAATAAGAAACTTAACACTGTAAAGGTTTTTGTTTTGTTTTTGGATTATTCAGAAATTATTTCTACAAATTTTTTGGAAGAAGGAGCTTCTGGATATAGTCAAGTTAATAGTATACTAATGTCCCTCGAGTTCTTCCTTATGAGGTAAAAGGATACAAGATCATGGCTGAGATTCTTTAACTGCACAACAATTTTGTGGTGTTTCATCAAAAGAGGAGTTTTTCCTATATAGTAATTTAGCCCCAATAATCAACATTGTTAAAATTCAGTTGTGGTGAAAGAAAGATCATTCTGACCTCTTCAGGAACCAGCTGGTATAAGAAATTTGGATCACCATACTTTTTTTAAAATGTGATCTTTTCACCACCTTCCTTAAGTCACAAAATAAATGCTCTATTTTCTCCGTACCGTATGTACACATATATTTAGAAAAATACATAAAAAGACAAGAAGAGGCAAGTAGAGGCGTGGCTGGCATTTAGTGGGTGCACTGAATACTTTTTAAAGGAATTCCATATACTGATTTTGAAAGCACATAATGTCATACTTACATAGCTGCAGTGAACCCAGATGTGACAAAATCATTCACACACTGGTTCCTGCTCCCCAAATGCTCCATACTGGGAATGCGAATGAAAAAACTGTAATAAAAGACTCATCTTAAATGCAACTCTTTATTAAATACAATATATTACAAATATTTACATTAAATAGAGGAAAAACAATTACACTCTCATTCGCAAGTGTCCAGGTGCTAGGGTCAATCATCTGAGTCTTTGTCTGTGATGTGGGCTCTGGGGGAGTGGGCAGCAAAGTCTTTAAACCTGTCATCTTCTTTTAACAGGTGCTGGAAAACAAGGAGACAGGGAGTCACACACTGAGAGCCAGGAGCTCAGAACTACACATTCTCCAAAATGCATGCAGTCCTTTGGGGTTATTCTGAAAGACATTTTTAAAATAACATTTTCAATTCATTTTACTAACTTACTGTCAGATTGTCGATGCCTTCAGAGAACACATCTATTTGTCTCACTTCTGAATCTTCCATCTGCAAAGAACAAACCACAACATGACATATTCATTTTCATAATTTCAAGGAATGTGCAGCAAGATGAACAAAACTCTAAGAAGAAATAATTCAAATGGTATTGAATGGGGTAGGAGCAACAGAGCACTTTTGATGATAATCTCCTCTCATTAGTGCTATCAGAAGCGAAAAATTAGAAGAAACATTTTACTGACATATCTAGTCTAATGACTTTGGTAACAGTACCAAAAGGAGTTCTGGTTAAGAGAGCTATATGCAGTCTCGTGAGTTTAATCTGAAAAGGTTAGGATGACCTGTCCATTTCTGACTTGTTTCAATACATAGATTTCCCTAAAACTGAGAGGGTATAAGACAGCTAAATAGCACAGGCTTTGGAACCGGCCTGACAGGTTGGAGACCTAGGGCAAGTCATGTCAGCTCTCCATGCCTCAGTTTTCTTATCTTTAAAATGAGGATAACAACACTCTCTATGTCTTAAGATTTCCATGAACATTAATATCTAGAAAGTGCTTAGGCTAGTACCTGGAATGCAGTAAGTGATCTGAAAGTACTATTATTTTATTATCTTTATTTTTAGTTATCTAAGGAGATAATCCCTGCTTAGCAGGTGCAGTGTACAAAGATCAGCAAAAGAAAATGGTCCTTACTATATTGTCTCTTTGGGTGAGGCTATGCTTATCTTGTATGTCTGTTCTGCTTCCATACAGGACTAGTGCCTGCTAAAAGAATTCTCACTCTTTTGGAGAGAAAACTTCCAGTGATGCTTAGAAGAGAAATTCCATAGCAGGCAATGGCTGGTCCCTGAGACTGTCTGTTATGGAAACCGTGACCAGGCTAATGACAGAATTTAAGAGACTCTTGCAGAGGTTCAAACCTGGCACATCTTTTAAAGGAGAAAACGATCCAAAGAGAAGGTGCTCAGGCAGACAGAGGGGCTTAAAAAAACACAAAAAAAGAATCCACTACATATTTTTGGAGGAGCTGGTAAATCCTATCTCCATAACATGTTCATTGAGAGAATATGAAGGAATGATTTCAAAGAAGAAACAATAATCTGAATTTGGTAGCATCCACAAATCCAGGTAAGTTAGGAAATATCCAGTCTCTGCTGGTCTTCCTTGAATCGTTTCTTAAGTATCTTTTCCTGATTTACAATGCTGGTCAATTATAAACCAGACAAGCTGAATCGGCACAAAGAGAAATCTTCCTCTTATATTTGACTTATCCATAGGAAAAACAGGACAACTGCAATCAGTATTTGGACCCTGATTGCAAAACAATCCAAAGCCAATGCTTTGGCTTATCATGAGTGCTGAACAACCGTACGTTCAATAGACACGGAAATTTCCTCGTGATACACATTTGACCATGAAAAGCTTAATTTTTTGTATATATTGGAGGAGGAAGTGGTACCAGAGTTGAAAGTTACCTTCTAAGACCACTGTCTTTATTTCAATGAAACCACAAAAGATTTAATGTGATACAGCAAGACCTGTTCTGGAGAAAAAGATCAAGTTGAACCAACATGAATCATTGTGCCAGTTTCAACCAATGTTGTTTGAAGACTGGATTCCCAAACAGGAAACTCATACTGAAAGAAACTCAAGTCAAATTGGAATTAACTTTAGCAAAATTATGGTTTTTCTACGGATGGTCATTGAAGAGAAGAGGGCAATAAGCCATCACTGAGTATAGGAAAGAGTAATCAAAGCACAATTCCTGTTTTCTTTTACTGAGACACACAAAGAGTGTTTCTGTTTGGGAAAAAAATGTGAAAATGAACAAAACAATTTGTTTTAAACTAGCACAAGGAGTTTCTCTGCTATCTCCAAAGAGAACATATGTCCAACGAGACAAGGAGAGTTTCCTCCTTGATAAAACCTGCGTTCAGTGTTCTGTCTGTGTGGGAGGGACTGTGTTTAAAATCTTTCTAGCCCGTTATTCTTTTAAAGGATTTGGTATCAACACTTTGTGCTTTATAGTTGCCAACCCCACCCTTTTAAGCTTAAACGTTGATAAGAGTGTATAAGTTCTTAGAGTCTTTTTTATTTTTATTTTTTAATAGAGGGGGGTCTTGTTGTGTTGCCAGGGCTGGAGTACAGTGGCACGTTCATAGCTCACTGCAGCCTCAAACTCCTGGGCTCACGTGATCCTCCTACCTCAGTCTCCTGAGTAGCTGGGACTAGAGGCGTGGACACCACAACCTAACTTTTCCATTTTTTCTAGAGACAGAGTCTGGCTATATTACTCAGGCTGGTCTTGAACTCCTGGCCTCAAGTGATCCTCTCGCCTTTGCCTCCCAAAGTGCTGGGATTACAGATATGAGCCACCATGCCCACCATACTTAATACGTAAAACATTACGTAGTGTTGATACATCTAAGAATTCTGGTAGAATTTATTTCTTTAAGTGCTTTCATAGTCTCCATCAATTACGAATGCTTATTGAACAGCTATTGTCTGCCTGACACTTAACACATACTAACTCATTTAATCTTCACAATCCCCTTTTGGAGTAGGGACTAATTACTAACTCATTTAATCTTCACAATCCCCTTTTCGAGTAGGGACTAATTACTATGATGAGAAAACTACGGCACAGAGCACGGAAGTCATTGCTCAAGGTCACCCAACTGGTAGAAAGTCATAAGGCCAGAAATCAAATCCAAGTTGTCTCATTTTAGAACCTACTCTTAACCACCATGCCATCCCATCTTTCCAAAGCTATGCTATAGAGCACTTATAATTACTGTGTATGTAGAATTCAAGTCCAAGAACTGTTCTAATACAGATGTGGTTGACACTTTAGCTCTGGCTCCTCAACTAGTTCCCATAGCCCTCACCTTCTGTATAGTTGTTCACCAACCATTGACAAATTGCACCACTCTATAGACGATGGACCCGTCCACTAGGCCCAGCATAACCAATGACTTTGTTTAACCCAATGACAGTACTACTGCAGGAGCTCATGAGGCTTTGAGGAATAGTACAGATGCAAAAGTCCATTAGTTTGGCTGTTCTTATCTGCTAGACTGTCCCAAATCTCAAGGCCAATCCAATGGGGACCCTGAAGTTGCCCCTGTGCCTCTTCTTTTGAATTCAGACTCAGACATGCCATCTGGGTTGAATGTTGTTGACAACTAACTTCTCCTACATCTGAAGAAGACACAACACACATTGCCTTATTAATACCTAAGGAGGCCTTAGACTTGCTAATCAGAACAATTTTAGCTGGCACACATATTTCAGCCTATCCTCTTTGTATGTCATTAACTTACACATACAAGTTGAAACTTTAACTGAGACCCAAATGAGTTAATGAATCCGAAATCACAACCTTCCTTCCATAAGAAAAATACAAAAGTCTTACAATTCCATACCCATTTTTAGCCAGTTTTCCAATTATTGCTACATTTGAGCCACATGTAAGACAAGGCCCAATTAACTTGCTTACTCTTTTACTTACCTTCGAAAGAGTTTCGTGATACCTCTGAATTTCTTTTTGGAATCCTGAGACGGTGGAGACGCCAAAAAGGTACTGTTCCCCCGTGAACCTTTCTTCTTAGAGGATGCAGCCCGATCTAGGTGCTCTGCTGTCTCCTTTTCTGTGTCAGCTGTTCCAAGAACAGAACAAAGACTTGATGAATTTTTAAATATGGTATGAACACAATTAGGTGTTAATTTTCTTGGTGTTACAATTGTTAAGAATCCTTCTTCTGTTGGTCTATAAATCAGTGATTTACAAAGAGCACCCTGTAAATATTAAACATGGAACACAAATGTATGTTCTACTCTACAGTTTATTGTGAGTAAAGTTAATAAACTTAAAATTGCAACTCCTTTGAAGATTAAAAGTGTGTGAAGGATTGCCATATTCTTTCCTCAAGTGATTTGAATTCATAATATTAGTAAAATTAGTCTCAACATTGCTGTGGCATTTGGTACCGTTGAACTACTTCCTACATCCTTTAAAATCATCTCCTTTAGCATCGTGTCACCATACTCTCCTTCTCCTAGATCTGTCAACTGATAGTTCCTGCTTTGCTGTAGCACTCCTGTTTTCCTCTCCTCCTCCATTCTGCTCCAAGATTCTGTTCTAAGTTCACTCTGCAGGATCTCTTGACAAGCTCACCCAACTCTAGAAGCTCAGCACTAAATAATGGCTTTACTCATTTATAAGTGGGTGGCATTAAAATGACTGGGACTCAACTTTCTCTCCAGCCTCAGTATCTTAATGTGTATATTCCCAATTCAGTGTGCCATTCTTGTGATGAGAATTTACAATTTAGTAATCTAAAAGGACCACCCAATAAAGTACAGAATTGTCCTTCCCCAGCTGCAAAAGAGGAAGGTAATGGATTCCCAGGCACAGTAAAGAGTTATGGAGAATCCCCTGCAGTCCTGGGCCTAGCTGCTTTATGGTACTCTCTCTTTGATGCTAAAATTACACATTGACTAACATCAGTTTCTTTACAGATTTTGGAGGATTTTAACAAGATAACAAATGTTAAACATACATTCTTACCTCTATCGAGAATTTCAATCTCTTTTCTTTTCATCTTGCAAACAAATTTTTTTGGTAGCCTTTTTATTTCAGATTCCTTTTCTTCCAGTTGCTCCTTTGAAGATGCCAGTTCATGCTATAAATTATAAATTCATTTTAAAATAGTAGATTATGACTAAAATTGAATATTCAGAAAGCATCTGAACTCTTTAAATCAATAATTAGATTTTACAGATGAAGCAACAATCTACAAGAATTTAGACACAAACATCAGAAATCAGGGGCAATGAGAAGCAGGAAGCAAGACTGTTAATAGAAGTCCAATGAATAATAGTCATGCTTTAATTATTTCAAGTTTCGTTGTGATCAAATTAAAAATAGATCTTTTACAGTGTAATTAAGGCCAAGAGAGCCCTAAAGATTAAATCTTATGTTAAATACTAAAAAGCAATATGTATACATATATAAGTTAATCAAGGAAGATAATCAAATTAGATATTCAGTGTCATAAAGCAAAATAAAATCCAAATTGGAAAAGACTTGCTTGACATTTACTCAGCGTTTCAAGATAGCACTCATGCTCCTTGGACAAGCAGAGAGCTTATGTAGTGGGTAAAGTAGCAAGTCATGACCAACGTTAGCCAAATCTCAGAACTAAATAATTCATCTTCATCACTAAGATGAAAGAACAGAATCTCCTAAAAACAATGGGAAAAAATACATCTAGGAAACACATTTTTAAGTCCTCTTTTTATTTTTTAACTTTGCAACTGTAAAAGATTCCTAGTCCATTGACCTATTTATTAATGTTTTAATTTCAGTTTTACTTTAGTAAAGAATTAGCTTTAGCAAATTTAACTTTTGTTGGCTGCATTTAACATGAAAAATAGAGTTATGCAATGCTAATAAGTATACCTTTATGTTCAATAACCCATTTCATTTTCAGAGGTTTCTAAAGATATTTATTACACATACTATGTGAAAACATAGCTCTCCAAAAAAGTTAGGCTGACTTACAGTAGGAGTGGACGCAAGTACAAGAAATTTTCAGTAGCACTAGCAAGAAGTACTGCCCTTTTCTCACAATACTGTTTCTAAGCAGTGATTTTTATTCACTGCTATGATATAGTAAAGTACTGTATATTTATTTACCTTCAAGTAAGTTGCTAAGGAGAAAAGCTGTCTCTGCTGTTGACATGCAAGAGAATTCTTTCATAGTTGAGCTTCTACAATTACTTTACCATGGTTGGGTCTCAGATAGTCAGAGACTGTTAGATTTAATTTATAAATTAATACTTTTACTCACCCGCTTATTATCTTTCACTATTTCATATCTTTCTGAAAACAATATTAGGGATCACACCATCCCTTTAATCAGCTTGAAATGTATTTTTCATAAACAGGTGACGCACGTACAAAACAAATGCACACACCACTAAAACCACCATCACAGCAAAAAGACACAAGACAGAAAGCAACAGGCCGTGGATCCCATGACCCAAGTCTTCTGCCCCATCAGTGACTCCCATTTTTGTTCCATCTGTTGATTTTCTCCCATTTTTGTTCTGTCTGCTGACCCACCTTGATTTTCGTGATAGAAAGTTTGGCCATTCAAGACTGGTAGAGAGACAGAGGAGTGAAAGAAAACTATAGATATTAATAGAAAAAGACAAGCTAAATAACCAAGAAAATAGCATCAGTTTAGAAAGGAGGTTAGCTGTCACTCACAGAAATGACAGGTTATGTTCTGTCACATTAGTTAAGCCTTGGTTTTTATTCAGAACAGCAGTGTTTAAATTCAAGAAGCTTCCCAGCTCCGGGGAAAACTTCATTCACTTACAAAATACCTTCTTCCTCACATACTAAGCAAAAAACCTATTTTACTTATATTACTGGTTATAGATGAGTAGTAGAACCATTTGTTTAAATCTTTTAACCAGTGAGAAAACTTACTTTGGTTGATTGAAGCTTTTTGTCATACTCAGTTCTTTCACTGACATTTAACCTCAAATCATTGACCTTCTGATTTAGCCTCTGTCCAAAAAGAAACAAGGAAGTACATTAGGAAAGTGGTAACACAGTTATCTATTCCAAAATAGCAGTTTGGAAATCTAAAGAAGTCAATGGCGCCTAGGTTAAAGTTGTATGAATTAGATGAGACAAATGGAAATGAACGTATCTCCTTAAGAACCAACACATCTTTCCATTGAAACACTGCTTTAAATCCCCAATGCCCTGCTCTAAAGTGAGGGGCTTATGAAAATAAAAGGTGACTATAATTTTGATTAAGAAAGGTAGCTTAATATCTGACTTCCTATCATCTATTAGATATTTCTAGACTAAAATTGACTACATGAACTCCGTCTTTTAAAATAAGCCATATTCTTTAGTAATGCCACTTACCTTTAGGGCTTTTTCAGTGATATATGGGTATTTATAAAAATATTTTTTATGATTTCTTCATTTGTCTACAAAAATACAGATTGCTTATCAACCCAGTCTGGGAGAATGGAGTAAAATTTGAATCCTTTAATCAGATTTTTCAACTTCAAGGTGGATGAGGGCCTACAGTTTACACATATATTCGGTATTACAATACAATTTTATATTTGGAAAATGAAAGAGAAAACAATCCTGATGTTTTCATAATACAATACAATTTGACACCTTTCCTATAGCCACTTCTTACAAAAGACTAATTGACTTGTAAAACTTGCCTAAATATTCTAAGAATTAGTCTCATATTTATGTCCAGAGCCTAGAAAGTAGGAAAAGGAAATTAGAGTGCTAAACAGTAACAACTCCTCCAAAAGAGAAGCTCAAATATTCTGTGTAGGAGGCAATTTTTTTACTATAAGCAACAACGATCCCTGTAATGGTGAATATGTTTTGCTCCTCTTTTCTTACAAGACATTTATTCCTGGGCTACTAATTCATAAACCGCATAATAGAATTATACAAGAGTGCAAAAATAAATAAATAAATAAATAAAAAACAGAACAATACTATAAAAAGTAAAACTTTGTGAACAGGGATTATTCTAAACTTCCAAGCGTAACAATTCAAGTTCACAAACACTAGGAAAGGGATGCTACAATGAAATACACTTCCCAGCAAACCCACAGGCTTCTAAATTGTGATCTCTTGTAAAGTGGGGAAAACTACTACCTACCATTATTATGTAATTACTCATTAATAATTATATTTCAAGAACAGAAAAATCTATTTTCTCCTTTTATGAATGAGGTCAAGAACTGTTTCACATGATTCAATAACATTTTATTTGTGATTCCTTATCTAACAGCTCAGAATTCAATTTTTTTAAAAAAGCCAGTTTCTCTCACTTGTTTAAATGAATCATTTTTGCATGATATGAGTCCTTAGTGATGCCCCTTCATCAATATGGGGTGTGTGGATATATATTTACACGGTGTCCCGAAGGTCTCCACACATAGGGAAAATGGGAAATCTTAGCTGTATGTTTATTTACAAAATAGCCATTACACAATTTTATAAAATTTTTCCTTTGTATGGCAACTCCATATACATATATAGTTATACTTTACCACTTTCCGAAATAGTGACAATTTGCAAAGAAAAAGCAACTGAAGAAAATGGAGTTATAAACTGGTATCCTTTTCCTATTTAAAAAAAACTACCTCATTATCTTTTGGAGCAACACTTTAAACATGAATACAGATTTCCCATCTGAAAAAAAAAAATCTTATCTGCCCATGACAACTCAAGCTGGAAAATCTGGAAATAGCACCTTCATGTGAAACTTTTAACAATAAAAGACAAATTATTTTAATTAATTTCTTATCAAAAGTTCAGTTCTTGAAAAAATAAAATCCCTGTGAAGTTTCCCTTTTCCCTTTCAGAGAACTCTCCAGAGCTCCCAAGGAACTCCATCTCTGACATGTGTGTTCTCACCAGAAGGGGGCAGTGGTGAGCGACGCTAACCATCTCCCATCTATAATAACTGAGACAGGCAAGTCCTGAATTCTCCAAGGTTTAAAGACTTTTATTCCTAATCCTTTGGAAATGCCTATACTTCTTCCTCACGGTAGTATTTTCTTAGAAATTAATATCAAAATAATCTACAATTCTAAGACAAAGTTAAATATTTTGAATTCATGAAATATCCAGGGAAATATGTTGCTTTTATTAAGGAAAGAATAACAGGAACATAATAATATTCAATTCCGTTTTAATTTGGAGGACTATTTTAATTATTTTTATATATAACATCACAAAGTTTATCAACTCTTCTATAATCTCCCAGTACATGTGTACCACATTTTACCAATAGTATTGAATTTTTATTAGAAAATGATCAGGCATTGAGTTTACTGGAAGTTTGATGACAAGATCACTTTGCATGTGATTGGGAATGCATGGGAAAGTAAGGAAGCAGTGGGGGAAAAGTTTGATACAAACGGCAGCCAAACTCAAGGGATGTAAATATCACTCTGGAGACTTACCCCTCAAAACAAAACCAAAAACATTTCGCTACCATCTTGTACCCAAGTTAAACTAACAACAGTCATCAGGCTAAGACTTCCCCCTAGACTTTGCGTGCGCACGGAGAAAGGCCACCTCTGTGCCCATCTATGTAATTTCTTCCCTGCAGCAGAGCTAGCCCCACTGCCGTGTTGCTCATCTGTTGACTGAGTTCTGCTACTCCCTCTATAGCAACTAAGGGATCAGGGAATGACAAAAAAGAGGAGAAAGAGGAAAACATCAGAGCAGATTTTTAAAGAAAGCACAAAAGCAGGAATTTTAAAACTGAGTAACTTTCTAAGTCTTATTTTAACAGCTCCTGTCTCAATCAGATGAGAAACATGCTCATATAGGTGATTGACAAAGAGCTTTAAGATTAAAACATGAACCAAGTAAGAGATTTCCTTTCGCTGGGGAGGAAGCAAGACATATACCAAGACTTCCCATTACAGCTGGATCTTTGACAGAAAATTTGATTTTGAAAATAGCAATGGAGTAAACCTTATTATCTCCAAATCCATAAAGACCTCTCATAGAGTGGATAATATAGGTAATGTGCCTGGTATCATGATGGCATACAGTCAGCATAAAATAAATGTCTGAGATAAAGATAGAGAGGAAGAATAAAGCATTTCCTCTCCTCTCTCCTTCTTGGTATCCATCTTCTAATCCAGCGTGACACCTCTTCACATTCCAACCAAAGAAAGGAAATAGAGAAAAGGAGAGAAGATGGCCCTCAGAAGGAATTGCTGCAGGTCTTTACATTTCATTTCAAATGAATAGATTTCAAAGGGATATGCTCTCTCCCCCAAAACAAACAAACTAGAAGGCCTAGATTAACAATCAAATAGGGAGAACAAACAAAAAGCTTGTTTAGCCACTAAAATGGGTACTTCAAGTTGTAGAATACACCTCAAATTAATAAAAGTATAGTAAGCCTTATTTAACAGGAATGATTTGTGTGTTGAATAGACCAAAAGTAGAAGGCTTAATTAACTGACCTCCAAAAAGTTCTGTGATTTTGATAATATAAGCATCTTCTCTATACAAATAAGCAAAATCCAATGACTTAGTAAATAATCAGGATGCCTAAATAATTACTAGTAAAACCATGTATTTAAATGCATTATTTACAAAATTAAGAAAACCGGTATGGACAAATGGATGGATGGATGGATGGATGATCCAAATATCCTAAAGTCAAAAGTATTTTTAAAGGGTAATGGAAAGATTAATATTGCATATCAAAAGTCTTAACAAAAAATTTTAAATAAAAATTGCCATTTGCATTTAGTGATCAGATGTCAATGTAATTAAAGTTTATTCTTAAAACGAAGCAGGGTGAGGGCATAGAGTAATTAACTACCTCCCCTGCACACACCTCCAAGGAATTTCAACTTTGCCATAGGACTGTGTGTGAGAGGTGGGGGTGGGAAAAGAGAGACAGACAGAGAGACAGGTTCACCTCTGTGTCCCTAGACTTGTCTTCATAATCCAATTTGACCTTCTCCATAGCCATCACTTTTAACATGTCACAAACTTCAGCCAGCAGATCCAGTCTGTCAGTACTTAAACAAGTCCTGTTCAGAAGTTCCTATTAGAATTTAAGAGATACATTGAAAATTGTTTTATTAGAAGCAGCCACATGTGAGTTTATTTCGTTTATGTTTACAAACCAGCAGCAATCAAGTAAAGGATGCAGTAAAGTATAATTACTAAATATATACAATTAAAAAATTATTAACTTTAGTTATCCTTCTTTGAGAATCAATAAACACATGTCAGTTTATTGGGGGAGTTTAGATGTTATATAGTTACATAGTTATACATGTTATATAGATACACACACATATATAAACCTTATATGTTCTTAAGCCTGATGATAACATTGATGATGATGATGGTGACATTGTGTTTACTATGTGCCAGGTATTGTTGTGACTATAGTCTTTTAATCCTCCTGGCAATCTTATGAGGTAGAAATTCCTATTATCTTTATTCAAAAGATGAGGAAACTGAGAAACAGAAAGGTTAGGAATTTTCCAAATGTTATACAGCAAGGACATGGCAGACCAGGAATTCAGACCTGAGCGTTTTGCTCCAGTGTGTACATTATCTGCTATATTACAGAGCCTCTCATATGTGAGCACCGGGTGTGTGGGCGCATGTATGTATACATTACCAGTTTTTTCCTCAATAACAAAAGTCATATGTGGTACTTTTTTCTTAATCATAAAATATATGCTCTTGGATGAGAGTTAGAAAACCACCTGAATGCCAAAAAAAAAAAAAAAAAGAAAAAAATTAAAATAACCTAAAATCCTATTAATATTTTATTCCAGATTCTAATTACATAAATATTTTATATTGTGTGTGTGTTTTGAGACTCTTCTATTCTAGGTTTTTGCACAAAGTGTGCTGGTCTAAGTCAATCTCCAAATTTACTGCTGCATCACAGCAAACACAACATAGAAATGTAGCATCTCAAATAACTCAGCGGGAATAACCCACCCTGTTCCTGGCTTCTGCACAAGCCTGCGGCAGCATTTCTTCTGTGGCATTCAACTTCTCTCTGTGCTCTTGGACACAAGACTCTAAGTCTCTAATCTTCTCTCGCTGAGCCTCCAGCTGGTCTGTTAACACACTTATCTGTATTTGGAGTAAAATACAGCAACGAGTTAGAAAGAATGTGGGTCCTATTGCATACTTTATTTCTCTAAATGGAACAAGCACTGCAATGATCCCACCACTCAGATGGTTGTAAAGAAAAATAATCTGAAAATTAACAAGGCGACAGTGGTCCTTCACATTCCTATTTATATGTAGCTTTTTGATTTAAAGAGTCCTATACAATTTCGGAGAAAGTTAGCATTGATTACGGATGTACAGTGCTTTATACGTTAAGACCATTTCAACCATTTATGAGAGAGAGTGTGTGCATACTAATTATCTTTCTGGGGGCAGGGGACGACAGTATTAGAGGTTCAGAGAGGAAATGAAGTTAATGTTTGAAAGAGAAATTATCAAGGACTATTCCAATTTGGATACTTCAAGAAGAATGAGGAAAAGAAACCAGAAAATTCAAATTCCATAAGATCTTTCAAGATGATTCAGATCAGAACTCAACACATTCAAAGGCCTGTGAGGATCTAGTGATTGGGTGACTCCTTCAACCTCAGTGCTTACTGCAAACCTCTGAGTTTTTCCTTAGTCATCACCAGCCTAGTAAATATGCTTCAATTCATTTAGCTCAAAATACAAAAGACAAATAACTGCCAAACATTTTAAAACATTATGAAGAAACAAACTCAAATTCAGCCCACAAGCAAAATCCACTCACTGTTGTGTTTTGTCTGGCCCATGGTATCATTTGAAAAAATTAAAAAATTAAAAGTCTATATCCAGATTCAGAAATATATACTAATGTTCAGAATTTTATACTATAGATATTCCTATGTCTGAAATCCTGCTATATATTGAAAATCAGATCAGATGACAGATGAGATCAGAAAGTCACATCAGATGACACTGGGCCTCTATTCAGACTGGCCCTGGAGGAGCTGAGGCTGAGTCAGGGCGGCTCCCTCTAGACTGCGTCCACACGCCCTTGGGCTGCCCCAGGCCTCACCATTCCCTGCCGCACTTGCTGCCGTGACCAGTCTGGGGGCTGTAAGCATTTGAATTTGCCATCCCAATTGAAAATAGTCTTTATAGGTATGTTGTGAGGAAAAGATCAACACTTTAAAATCACTTGCCTGACCAACGAAGGATTCGTTCTCATTTTCTAAACGTGCCAGCCTTTCCTGATACGCGTCTCCGTTCCCAGGAAGGCGTCCATTCGTCTGGAAAAGGAAATAATACGGGTGAGGCTGACCCTCCCTAAGATCCATGTATTGTGGGCAAATGAAAATTGCATGTTTTTAATCCAAGGAGCCTGAACTGAATTCAGCACAGCTGTCATTGCCAAACAGAAATTAGGAGAATGGAATTCGGTTCATTTACCTCAAAATAGGTAAGACAGGCACATGAAGCATTTAGGCATGTTTTCGCCAAACTACACAACAATTTCTGACCAAGGAGAGAATAATGACCCCAAAGCAACAGCGGCTGGTAATATTCTTCCCTGACAGTAGACACACGCCCAGGAGCAGGCAAAGTTTTGGGAGTGTGCGGTGCACACCCACAACTGTTGAAGCCCTTCTCTCTGTCCCAGAAAGCTCAAACCCTCAGTCCACAAATGACGTCCCTGGTAGCGCTGACCAGCCACACTTATCAGCATTTTATCCCTTTCTGTCTTAAACTCATTAACTTCTTGTGAGTTTGCTTGTCTGTACAATGTCATGTTCAGCTCCTGGGCAGAGCCTGTAAATTGTCTTGTGCCCTCCCTAGCACCTGGCTCATCTGCATATATTGATGCTCACTCTTTCTTCCCCTCCCTCCTGGCCCCGCTTTTAAATATGATTTGGGTATATTTATGCGTGGTATAAATGCCACAGGAAATATAGATTGAGAAAGAAAGTATAGATTTTTTCTTTTCTCTGCTGTCATATGCAAGTCATGAAAGACACATTAAAAAACATCATTTGGAAACATGTAGTAGTTTATGTGACTTTTAATAGCTTTTAAATGGTTCATAACCATAAAATATATGATCCCAATAGATTTCCTGATTCCTTATTCAAATACAATAGGAATAAAAGCCAGTTGGAATGAAAAATAGTTAAATGGGGCCATCTAGAGTTCAATTTAAAAAGCAACCAAGGCCGGATGTAATCCTAGCACTCTGGGATGTCCAGGCAGAAAGATTGCTTGAGGTTGGGAGTTCAAGACCAGCCTAAGCGAAAAAATAGAAAAAAGTAGTTGGGTGTGGTGCTTGCCTGTAGTCCCAGCTACTCAAGAAGCTGAGGCAGGAGAATTGCTGGCGCCCAGGCCCTGTGGCCAGTTTACCTGGCATGTTTGAGAATCAGTGAAGCAGCCAAAGTGCCTTGAGTGGATTGAAAAGGGGGAAGCATTGTAATGAGAGGTGAGGTCCGAGAGTCACGGGGAACCAATCCCATAAGGCCTTGCATCCCACAGTAAGCACTTTGGATATTACTCTGAATGAGGTTTGGCGCCATTGATGATTTCTGAAAAAATGTCAACAGTTTAATCACAGGTACTCTCTTAAGTTATTACCGTCACTGGAGGCCTTTGGATGTGGGTTAGGGGAACAGGTTCCTCTAACAATAGTAAATTTCTTTCTCACTACATGCTAAATATTCAGAAAAACATGCAGTAAAAAAGGGTGAGATAGGATGTAAAATGGGCTAAGGAAACATCTAAGTTCAGAGCAGGAGGCCATCCCCAAAGAAATCAGCAAACCTGGACCCTTAAATCTCTGGAGGAGAAATTTGCAGAGTAAACATAATGTATAATAGCAAGCTATCCTATATTTTAAAAAGTAAAATATCTCCGGTTGTGAAGGTGGTATGGCTGTACCAGCATAAAAAGATGGATGGTACTATCTGCACTCGGAAGTGGAGAGGTAAATTGGGTGGGAACATAAGAACTTAGCATGGGACTGGTTGGGAGCACCAGTATTTGTGCCACATCACATGCAAACAGGTTGTACGATCAAGGTTCCCAAAGCAAGTGGCTTCATTTCTATCACAGATCCAAAATCAGAATCGATTCTTTCATACCATGTTCATTAGTTTTTATATAAACACAATCAACTCACAAGCATATTAGTGCATCTTACTGAAAATTGAGTGTCCTTTAAACACTTACAAAATAATATCATTCCTACCCTTCCCTTCGAATCTGTTTTTGTGATATTCTTTAGATTTTATGTGATCATCACATATTAAAACCGTGGTATTTACCACTGTGACCAGAGAAAGGGCAGTTCTTCCATGCCATCAATTTGGGGGAAGAATGCCTAGAAAGAGGCCTTGTTGTTCAGTGAGTAACACTCAACTCAGTTTAATTCAAGAACTAGAATTGAAATGATTGCCACAAACCACTAGATGGCACTTCCTAGCAAGCACTGCCACAAGCCTCTGCTGCTTTCTCAAGTGTCCATTCATTACCCTTTCCATGCAGAATCGCCATCAGGTGCTTTAGAGTGAACTTCCCAATATTACTGAGAAAACGTCTGTTATGTGCAAGGTTCTTTCTCGTACAGGACTATTTGTGGTGAGCCACTGTAGGTCATTCAGGCACAGTCTAAAAGCCATTTTGATGGGCAAAATCAGGTGACCTGTCAGCAATCATAAAGTGCAGACTAACAGCACTTTTTAAACAGTTATCCTTAGAGTCAAAATGAAATTGGAATCTCTTAAGAGACAAAATCAGAGTAAATCTCTTGCCTTACAATTTTTTTTTTTCTTTTGTAGTCACCTATGCTATATTCTGAATTTTGGAATAAGCAACAAAAGATTCACAACACAGCCTGTAACATCTACCATTGGACTCTGAAGCCATTCAACGAGCACTTCTGCTGTTGAGTCTGGGATCTGGCATCTCAGGCCTTCCTTCTCCTCTGTTTCCATCCCCTCTAACAGTCCACGCAGGTCTTCCACAAGGTGCAGAGCTCGCAAGCTTCCTGTGAACAGAGAAGTGGAAGACTGGCAATCAGAAACCCATTGGAATATTCCAGAGCCTTAGAATCTAGGTTAAAGGAAAATCACAGAGAGAGACAATGGGATTTACATTAGATAAAATACCAGAGCTGAAGGCGATAAACCAGTCTAAGCACACTGAGGAATAATCAAAACAAGGAACAAGAAAACAATAATTCAATCATGTAAATCTCTATAAGTCAAAGCCATTTGGTGCAAAAACAAAAACCATATAATTGGTGGTAAATATCAATGGTCCAATACCTAGCAAGGCGGCCAACTGTGTAGCACAGACAGATAAAGAGCCTGGTGGGCTTTGGTGTGAGGTGTGCTGGCCTCACGGTAACCATGGATAAGGTGGCAGATGAGGCCAAGTGGAACCATGCATATACAGACCATAAAATCTTCAAAAATCCCTGAAAAGGATTTATACTGAAGTAGAAGCTGCATAGCACAACTTCAAAGGCATGAAGGCCACCTTCCACTTAACTTACGGGAATTACATGTGTGTATTTCTGTATGTATGTGTGAAGCACGTGTGTCTAAACATTTCCCCTATGTTTTCATTTGCAGCCCAGCATCAAATGCTCTTGTTAATATTAGCCTTAAAAAATAGTTTTACATGCTGGGCACAGTGGCTCACACCTGTCATCCCAGCACTTTGGGAAAGAGGATTGCTTGAGCCCAGTGGTTCAAGACTAGCCTGGGCAACAGAGTGAGACCCCCGTCTCTATAAAATATAGAAAAATTAGATGGGCATGGTGGCTCACGCCTGTAGCCCCAGTTACTCGGGAGGCTGAAGCAGGAGGAGGGCTTGAGCCCAGGAGTTTGAGGTCACAGTGAGCTATGATGATGCCACTGCACTCTAGCTTGGGTAACACAGGGAAACTCTGTTTCAAAAAAAAAAAGTTTTACAGCCACTTTTGTTTGTATGACTTAAAGGAGAAAACATTCCTCTACTTTTAAATTCATATGACTGACCCACAACCCATTATGAAAACTCTATCGCTTTGATTTTTATTTTCTGGTCCCTCAGATATACATACTACATTTGTACTAACCAATCAGTCCTGTGATGGTCAGGTGATCACCTCACATGTTTGAAGGGCTGCAATTGGATGATGCACACAAACCAATGCCTGCGTTCTCTCCCCAGTTGGCCATCGGGCTTGATCAATTGTGACCACGGAAACAGAAATTCTTTCAGCTAGTCCATTCTACTGAACTTCCTAATACTGGACCAAATGATTTAGACCAGTATCTGCCAAACTCTAATCATGGTCACTGTTGACACGCTAGGCACAGTGCTAGCTGCATCACAACCCTCTGAATCAATCCCCTAGGAGCCCCGTAGGCTGACATGAGAACCCAGAAAAATACCAGCTGAAAAGGGTATGTCAGGGGGAGGGAAGAACACAAGAGCATTAAAACCCAGGGAGTCTCCGGTGTTCTCTTCGGGCAGTTTTGAGCACTAGCATCACCTGATGATATTATTAAAAATATATGTGTCCGTGACAGCCCCTTCTGTTAAATTGCCTTCACAAAACAGGAGGTTAAATTGAAGTAGGGTGTCCAGCACATAGAAGTATAACAACCTATGGCATGCCACCTCCCCCAGGAGAAAAAGAACCTTCTGAACGGGACTTAGAACAACCAAACAGAATAAGGTTAAATTTATGACCAGAGAATATAAGCAGGCGGGGCCAGCACAACTAGAATCCAGCAGGAGTAGAGCTCAACTGCATTCTGACCTTGACCATTGCGGGGTGACAACCCCACCTACTGGTACATATTCATCCCTCTCCTCCTTATAATGGTTCCTAAATACATAAAAGCTCCTCTCTTCAGACAAAAACTGTAATGTGACATGAGACCTC
Source organism: Lemur catta (assembly GCF_020740605.2). NCBI lineage: Eukaryota > Metazoa > Chordata > Mammalia > Primates > Lemuridae > Lemur > Lemur catta. Next base: position 89,306,663 of record NC_059133.1, on the reverse strand, counting down.
AGGTAGCCAGCATGCCTGGAGACCTCAAAGGTTCACTTGCTAGTCAGTCCCCTCTGCCTCGGTGCGAGACAAAGCTGTGCTGGTTTACTGCCTTTGCTCTGCTTTCACGATAGACACCTGCTGAAGATCCTTGACAAGGGAGTCATGTGATGAGATCCGTGTTTTAGAAAAGAGACTCTGGTGGTGTCGAGAAGGATGGACTAGAGCAGGAAAGCAAGAGTCTCAGGGGCGTCACGTGGAAAGGTTACGTGGCCATAGAACAATAATGGTAGGACAGACAGGACAGATTTTAGAGAGGGTAAAAAGAAAAGGCAGAATCTGGGAGGAGGCAGAATTTGCAGAACTTGATTAACTAAATGGGGAACATGAGGGACAAAATGTCTAAAATGATTTAAATTTCTGGCTTAGGAAAGTGTGGATGGAGTGTTACGAAATGAACTCAGAAAAAGACTATTAGAGGAACTTCCAAGGAAAGACAGTGAATGAGCTCAGTGCTTTAAATGATAACACTGATGTACTTATAGGACATTTCAGGGAGATATCTGGTTGTCAGTTAGAAATAGGGACTGGAAGCTTAGCAAAGTATTGGGATAGTAAATAGATGTAAATTGAACAAGCCAGGCTCAGTGGTGCACACCTGTAGTCCTAGCCACTCGGGAAGCTGGGGCCCAAGGATCGCTTGAGCACAGGAGCTGGAGGCTGCAGTGAGCTATGATCGCACCTATGAACAGCCATTGCACTCCAGCTTGGGCAACACAGCAAGACCCTGTCCCTAAAGAATAACAAAATAAGTGTGAGAGTCATTGGTGGAAAGTGAACGTCGATTCAAGGGAAGAGATGAGAAGGTTCATGGATATTGGATTGTGAAGCGTCCCTCAAAGTGTGGTCCACAGGCCATCTACACCAGAATCACCTGAAGTGCAGATACTTTACCCTTGACCCAAGACCTAGGATGGGAGTGGAATTTTTGATATTTTAAAATTAAGTTTGAGAATAATTCTGCCAGATAATTGATAACAAAAACAAGGAGAAAATGAAGAAATGAAACCATGGGAACCCAAAGGCATTGTAGAGAGCCAAGAAATGAAAGTAAGAAAGTGAAAAGGTAATAAGAGACTTGTAATGAAAAAGCCAAGCAAGCAGAGTAAATGTCATGATTCTGTCTTTTTTTGTTTTTTTTTTTTTTGCTCTGTTGCATGGGCTAGAGTGCCGTGACATCAGCCTAGCTCACAGTAACCTCAAACTCCTGGGCTTAAGCAATCCTTCTGCCTCAGCCTCCCAAGTAGCTGGGACTACAGGCATGTGCCACCATGCCCAGCTAATTTTTTCTATATATTTTTAATTGTCCAGATAATTTCTTTCTATTATTTAGTAGAGAGGGGGTCTCGCTCTTGCTCAGGCTGGCCTGAAACTCCTGACCGCGAGTTTTCCTCCCACCTCGGCCTCCCAGTGCTGTGATTGGATTACAGGCGAGAGCCACCATGCCCAGCAATGATTCCATCTTTCAGAGGATGCAGATTACCTGCTCCGATGCCATTCATCTTCTCTGGTGCCAAAGCCAACATGTCACTTTCATCACTCATCATCTTCTTATATGTCAAGCGCAAATTCCAACCCAGACCTGAAAAAAATAATGATGTTGTCATTGTATCCTTTAAATGACACAAGCTTGCACATGGGTTTGCTAATTCAGCTTCCAATTAGAACTACACTTCGCAGTAAAATATGGAAACAGAACTTCAGAAGTAGTGGAGCTGAATCAACCTAACCATTTAGTAAGCTGTGGCCAATCATCTGTAGCACAAGACCACATGCCATACCTGTGCCAGGTAATAAAGAAGATTCAGTACTTGCCCTCAGGGTCCTTTACATCCAGTGGAATGGTCTCCGTGCTCTATCTACTCCAGAGCTCTAGGACTCTGTGAAGCGCACCCGGCATGACTGTGGAAGCTTGCTGGGGGCATGACAGGTGCTGGCTCATTCCTCCCTGTACCAACCCCACCAATCTCTGCTCTCTTGCTTGCTTTTTTCTTTCTGTATAAGGGTTTGCTTTAAGAATTTTCTAATAAAAGGATTCACTAACATATATGCTAAACACACAGACACACACAAACCCCTAGTGGTATTTTGTAATGTAATTTTACCTATCAGTTGAGTGCCCATAGTGATTCTTACACTTTTATATAAGTTATCCATAATCCTTAATAATGATAACAAACCTACAAAATGGATACATTCAACTCCTAATAATGTCTATACCAGGTTGTCAACAAAACCACATATGCTTTGGAGTACTGAATAGGAAAGAATGGTACATTAATGAACTTGTTTGGCTCTTTTACATCTTAGAGCATCAACTAGATTTTGTTTTCATTTCAATAATATTCTGGTAACCCATAGCTTCTAGGAAAGAAGGAATGGGGGCAGTGGAGAAGAAAAGAAGAGGAGAGTAAATATGTGGAATTGTCTTGAAAGCTGGCTTTTACCATAGCTATGTGTTGAGTGACTTGGGCGGGACTACCAAATGACCAGTACATTCAGAATTTTCCATATTTTACTATATCTGGTAGGACTAGTGCTCCAAAGTGACATGGATAAGTTCATACATTTACTCATACACATAAACATATATACAGTCAGCCCTTTCACATCCATGGTTTTCCTATCTGTGGATTCAACCAACCACAAATTGAAAATATTCCCCAAAACAACTAATTAAAAATAAAAATACAACAATAAAAATGATACAAATTAAAAACAATACATCAGAACAGCTATTTATGTAGCCCTTACATTGTATTAGGTAGTATAAGTAATACAAAGATGATTTAAAACATACAGGAGGATGTGCATAGGTTATATGCAAATGCTATGCCAATTTTTGTAAGGAATGTGAGCACCCACAGATTTTGGTATCTGCAGAGAAGTCCTGGGGTCAATCCCCACAGATACCGAGGGACAACTGTACTTCAGTCAAAGAATATTCCTCATTTACCTACCATGTACCAGAAACCATGTGCCAGAAACTAATTTAGGCATTGAGGAGCTTTCATTCCACCTACCATCTCCAATTCTGTATTTGCTTCCAATAAAGTCCATCTCATGGACCCCTTTAAGGGAGACCATCTGCCAGAGACATATTTTTTTCCGAGCTAAGTACAGCATCTGCCTTATTTTCAAGTGACAAACCTAAACTTCAATATTCTAAGTGATTGGGGTATACATTCTACTTAATGGGATCTTTGAGCTTAAAAACAAGGCTGGGGAATAATAAGATACTTCTTAGTTTTTAAATTGTTGCTGTTTAGGGCATCTGTACTGAATGTCTTTGAATTATCTTCATCTCAGGATGGTTCAATTCCTAACCTCTGTTAAACAGTAATAAAGTGTTAAAATTTTATTTTCCCCTACGAAACTCCTTGCTGTGTCTTGATTTAGCTGTACCAAGCATGGCTAGGGAAACCAAGTTGGCTCCACTTCAAATGCTTGCTAGCTAATCGTCACTGGGCACTTAATGTTACTCAAGAATCCTTTTATTTATCATTAGTTCCCTCCCTTTCACAGTTCTCATAATGACGGTGTCTAAAAATTCCTGTAATACTCTCCCCTAACCTTTTCCTTCTTCTCCTACCCTTAATCTCAGCACAATACTCCCATCCCACCATACAGAGAATACCAGAGCCAATCCTGGGGACTCTCCCTTATCTAAAGTTCCCACATGAACTCATTTGCCTATTCTTGGCCTATAGCCTTCTGTCACGGGAAGACTCTCCAGCCGTACATTCTTGATCTCATCCCAAGCTTTCAAACAATTACTCACTTACACTTCTATACCTTCAATCTTTTCCATTCCTCTGTTTCCTTCTGCTCAACCATTAAATTTTGAAAATCTTCCAGACCTAAAAATCCCATCCAAAAGCAAAGACACAAAACACACTCTCAACCACTTACCTTCACCCTTCCTAAGTTACAGATCTGCTCTGATGCCTCACAAGTACTCCTTCAAAATGGATGGTGCAGCATTCTGCTCCCCCTCCCCCACCAACTGCCGCTCCACAGCCCACTCCAACATGGCTGCCACCTCAGCACCACCCAAAACATGCCATCGAAGATCATCAGTACTTGAAGTGGTCACATGCCTATGAAGTGGCAGAGGACGTTTTCAAACAAAACAAAAAAAAACCTATAAGCAATCTAAGTGTTCATGAAAGGGGTTCTCAATATGTACTGGTGAAACTGAATTCTGAAAACTGGGGAACAAGGTGCAGAAAAAAAACCGATATTAAAAAACATTGCTTTCTTATCCTATATATTGGGCTTAAAAGCAATAGAGATAGGATATAAAAAGGAAAGGAGGAGGAAAATGAGGGGAGAAGATAGGGAAAAGGAGTGAGAATGAAAAAAAGAGAATAGTAATAACTAAGTTATTTAGGTCATTAAACATGAAATGTCCCATTGCAAATCAAAAGTTTAGTTTACTATATCTCAAACAAGAAGCCGTACAATTATTGACAGTATGGCCTAAATTATCAACAGAGTTTTTCCATCTTAATTTTAGCTTGTTTATGCCAACAGAAAAGAAGTCTGGAGAGCAAGTGACGATGAAATCCCAAAAGGTGTTTTCCACAGCTCGTTGAGAATTGAAGATATTTCCTTGCAAGAAGTGGTCCAAAGGCTGGAAGAAGTGGTATTCAGTTGGTGCAATGTCTGATGAATATGGTGGATGACAGAGTTTCAAATCCAGCCTCTGTAGGTTTGTACAGGCAGCCTTGTTTGTACAATGTGGAGTCAAGCGTTGTCTTGCAAGAGGATTGGCCTGTCTCTATTGACCAATCTCAGCTACTTAATCTGAAGCATCTTCATCATTCCATCCAACTGGTTGCAGTAGAGTCCATTGCAATCCATTGACCAGGTTTCATGAAGTTATAGTGGATAATACCAGTGCTAGACCACTAAAAACACACCATGAGTTTTTTGATGGATATTCTGTTTGGGACTCAATTTTGGCACTTCATCTTTATCCAACCATTGTGCCAAACGCTTGTGATTGACAAAAAGAATCCATTTTTCATCACACATAACAATATGGTGTAGAAATGGTTTGCCTTCATGTCGTGACAGCAGAGAAAGGCAAACTTCCAGATGATTTCTCTTTTTACGATTATTTAATTCATACAAACCCATCTATCTAGCTTCTTTACCTTGCTGATTTGTTTCCAATGGTCCAATATTGTTGGAATAGTAACGTAAAACCTCGGTGCTAATTCACGTGTGGGTTCAGATGGATTCACTTCCACTAGAGCTTTCAGCTCATCAGTATCCACCTTGGTCTCAAGTTGCCTACAGGGCTCATTTTACAGATTAAAATCACCAGAACAGAACTTCTCAAATCACTGAAGTACTGTGTGTTCATTAGCCATGTCCTTCCCAAATGCTATGTTGATCTTTTAAGCTGTCTGTGCTGCACTGGTTCCACAACGGAACTCATATTTGAAAACAACGTGAATTTTTTACTTATCTATGGTTTCACAAAAATTGTTCTAAAGAAATTGCAAGATAATCACAAGCTAAACCATCCATTTGAAAAAATGAGCATGTACCCTCACAACGGTAAAAGAAGTGTCAAAGTGAAATGTCAGAGATATCAACTGTCAGACTTAGTACCTAGGGAAATCGGATATTTCATACTCAGTAATCTATATAACATTCCTGATGGCTTCTATTACATTCTTGAGGGAAGACCGAAGGCTTCATGATGGTCTTCTTGCCCTTTTCTTCCCTGTGTATCAAGTATTTAAGTTAACCATGTTCTAAATACATGTCCAGTAATTCTATCACATAATTTAGATTGGTGTAATTGTAGGTAAGAGTTTTCATTGGTGGGAAAGCCATAAAGCAGAGGAAAATACAGGTAGACCTCTGAGCTTTAGAGTCTTTGAAGTTAGAAAGTCCTGGGTTGGTTACTTCTGTGAGTCTGAAAGGCTTTGGGCATTATTCTTTTAGTTTTCATAATGGATGAGTAGTGGTTGTATATTTGGAATTAATCGAGTCACACCCCATTTCCCAGCTCATACTTTTGCATAAAATTCTCATACCTGCTTACCTATTCTCAGCCTTAGCCTACCCTTTACATAGTTATTGTAGCAATTGTCTCGAGTTATCAGTTGCTGGATTTCTTGGTGCTAAGTACTAGCATGGCAATGGGGCCACAACTAGTGAGACTGGGGACCACAACTGCTACAGGATAAAATGTTTGAACTTCAACAGTATAGTCAAAGTTTTCAGATAAATTTCACAACAGTAAGATAGGTTGGTGTACTAGTCATATTGTTGGTTCAATGAATAGAAATAAAAATATTCATGGACATGGTAAAATCACCCAGTCTGGCTGAAATGGATCTGCCAATTAACTGCAAGAGACGAATAGGTGCATATTCAGAAATTTAACCAGTACTTTTCAGAAACAGTCTTTACAAAGAAGTCAGAGTGTGAATAGAAATAGCACTGAGGTACTTTCATTCCATCTATCATCTCCACTTCTGTATTTGCTTCCAGTGAAGTCCGTCTCATGGACCTCGTTAAGGGAGCCCATCTGCCAGAGACACACCTTTTTCCTAGCTAAGTACAGCATCTTCCCTATTTTCAAGTGACAAACCTAAATTTGAGTCTTCTAAGTGATAGGGGTATACATTCAACTTAATGGGATATTTGAGCTTTAAGACAGGCTGGTGAATAACAATGTACGTCTTAGTTTTTAAATGTTTGCTATTTAGGGCATCTGTACTGAATGTCTTTTAATTACCTTCATCTCAGGATGCTTCAACTCCTAACTTCTGTTAAACGATAATAGATAAATAAAAATAAAATTTTATTTTTCCTTATGAAACTCCTTGCTGTGTCTTGAAGCTGTACCAAGCATGGCTAGAGAAAGCTGAGTTTGCTCCATTCAAATGCCTGCTAGCTAATCTTCACTGGGGACTTAATGCTACTCGAGAATCCTTTTATTGATCATTAGTTCCCTCCCTGTCACAGTTCTCATAATGACTGTCTCTAAAAATTCCTATAATTCTCTCCCCTAACCTGTTCCGTCTTCTCCTACCCTTATTCTCAGCACAGTACTCACATCCCACCATACAGAGAGTACCAGAGGCAAATCTGGGGAGCTCTCCCTTCTCTAAAGTTCCCACGTGTACTCATTTGCCTGTGCTTGGCCTACCAGCCGTACATTTTTGATCTCATCCCGAGCTTTCAAACAATTACTCACTTACACTTCTATACCTTCGATCTTTTTCGTTCCTCTGTGTCCTTCTGCTCAACCAATAAAATATTGAAAATGTTCTAGACCTAAAAATCCCATCCAAAAGCAAAGACACAAAACACACTCTCAACCACTTACCTCCACCCTTCCTAAGTTACAGATCTGCTCTGACGCCTCACAATTACTCCCTCAAAATGGATGGTGCAGCATTCTGCTCCCCCTCCCCCACCAACTGCCGCTCCACAGCCCACTCCAACATGGCTGCCACCTCAGCACCACCCAAAAAATGCCATCAAAGATCATCAGTACTTGAAGAGGTCACATTGCTATGAAGTGGCAGAGGAGGGATTCATATAAAACAAAAAAATACCTAGAAGCAACCTAAATGTTCATCAGTGGGGTTCTCAATATGCACTGGTGAAACTGAGTTCTGAAAACTGGGGAAGAAGGTGCAGAAGAAAACCAGATATTAAAAAACATTCCTTCCTGATCCTATATATTAGGCTTAAAAACAATAGAGATAGGATATAAAAAGGAAAGGAGGAGGAAAAGAAGGGAAGAAGATAGGGAGGGAAAAGGAGTGAGAATGGAAAAAAAAGAATAGTAATAACTAATTTATTTAGGTCATTAAATATGAAATGTCCAATTGCAAATCAAAAGTTTAGTTTATTATATCTTAAACAAGAAGCTGTACAATTAATCACAGTATGGCCTAAATTGTCGACACAGTTTTGCCACCTTATTTTTAGCTTGTTTATGCCAGCAGCAAAGAAGTCTGGAGTGCAAGTGACGATGAAATCCCAAAAGGTGTTTTCCACAGCTTGTTGAGAATTGAAGATGTTTCCTTGCAGGAAGTGGTCCAAAGGCTGGAAGAAGTGGTATTCAGTTGGTGCAACATCTGGTGAATACGGTGGATGACAGAGAGAGTTTCAAATCCAGCCTCTGTAGGTTTGTACAGGCAGCCTTGTTTGTACAATGTGGAGTCAAGCGTTGTCTTGCAAAAGAATTGGCCTGTCTCTATTGACCAATCTCAGCTGCTTAATCTCAAGCATCCTCATCATTTCATCCAACTGGTTGCAGTAGAGTCCATTGTAATCCATTGACCAGGTTTCATGAAGTTATAGTGGATAATACTAGGGCTAGACCACTATACAGACCCCATGAGCTTTTTTGATGGATATTTGGTTTGGGACTGAATTTTGGCACTTCATCTTTATCCAACCATTGTGCTGAAGGCTTGTGACTGACAAAAAGAATCCATTTTTCTTCACATGTAACAATATGGTGCAGAAATGGTTTGCCTTTATTTCATGACAGCAGAGAAAGGCAAACTTCAAGATGATTTCTCTTCTTATGCTTGTTTAATTCATACAAACCCATCTATCTAGCTTCTTTACCTTGCCAATTTGTTTCCAGTGGTCCAATATTGGAATAGTAACGTCAAACCTCGGTGATAATTCACGCGTGGATTCAGATGGATTCACTTCCACTAGAGCTTTCAGCTCATCAGTATCTACCTTGGTCTCAAGTTGCCTACAGGGGTCATTTTATAGATTAAAATCACCAGAACAGAACTTCTCAAATCACTGAAGTACTGTGTGTTCATTAGTCATGTCCTTCCCAAACACTCTGTTGATATTTTAAACTGTCTGTGCTGTACTGGTTCCACAATGGAACTCATATTTGAAAACAACGTGAATTTTTTACTTATCTATGGTTTCACAAAAATTGCTCTAAAGAAATTGCACGATAATCACAAGCTAAACCATCCATTTGAAAAAATGAGCGTGTACCCTCACAATGGTAAATGAAGTGTCAAAGTGAAATGTCAGAGATATCAACTGTCAGACTTAGTACCTAGGGAAATGGGATATTTCATGCTCAATAACCTAAATAACATTCCTGATGGCTTCTATTACATTCTTGAGGTAACACCGAAGGCTTCATGATGGTTTTCTTGCCCTTTTCTTCCCTGTGTATCAAGTATTTAACTCAACCATGTTCTTAATAGGTGTCCAGTAATTCTATCACATAATTTAGATTGGTGTAATTGTAGGTAAGAATTTTCATGGGTGGGCAAAGGCATAAAGCAGAGGAAAATACAGGTAGATCTCTGAGCTTTAGAGTATTTGAAGTGAGAAAGTTTTGGGTTGGTGACTTCTGTGAGTCTCAAAGGCTTTGGGCATTATTGCCTATATAGTCAAATATCAGGCTATTTCTTTAAATAGTCCTAATGTAACTCTGAAGCTGGTGTCCACTTTAAATACAGCCAATTTTTTGCCTACAGACTCTCGCTTCCCATTCAATGATTACATTCAGATTATTGACCAAGTGTATTCTAGTCTCCAGGGTTTGACTGATCAGCCCCTATCTGAGCCAGACAAGGAGCTCTTTATGGATGGAAGCAGTGTTATGAAACATGGACAATGGAAAGCTGAGTATGCTGTGGTTAGTGGCCAAAAGGTAGCACAAACCCTACTGTCTGGACATCTGAAAACATATATCGTGTATGTCTTGCTTATCCTTTGGGGATTTTTATTTGTTTGAGAAGGCACCTCTTTAGTTAAGATCTTCCAATCTATTGCCTCTTCTGCTAACCTATCTCACTACTGGATCAGCTACCCAAAATTGTTTTCATAAATGACTAGAGGAATTTTAGGATGGAGATTCTACCTGGGGATCCCGGGCCAATATTTCCTGAGAGGGATTCCAGATGGGGATGGGTACTTCTTTTGATATACCTACTACCTTGGTGAGGAGAGAGTGGCAACTCAGCAACATCTACTAGAAATTTTCAGTTACAGGCCCAACATGTACGTTCTGTCTCCTAAACAAACTATGTCACATTTCAGCAGGACACAGACAGATATATCAACTTTCTGATTCCTCAAGATTGAAGAATGAACTAAAAAGAAAGGGGGAGTTGTAACCGATCACCCCAGTGTACAAATTTCAGTGACCTTTAATTTCTCCCTAAACTATCTACTTAACCTTTTGATTTGTTTCCCAGAAATGGTGGATTTTCTGCAAGACAAAGGAGCTGAGTCTGAAGGCTCCTGGGCAGACTTCCTGATAAGACTCACCATGCCCTACAACTTGTTTCCAAAGCCTGGAGCCCCTTGTTAGTTATACCATGAACTGCCCCAAGGCACATGGCCCCACCTTTAAAAGCTCATGATCTCTGTTAGAGAAATGGATTTGAAGCAGCATCTCCCATTCTCCCAACTAGATGTCTATCATATTAAAAATTCCTTTCTTCCCTGGCAATCAACATTGTCTCAATAGTCAGATCTTTGGACCTAGCCTGAAACTCCCATGTGGATTCAAGAACATAAGTTTGTGGTTGCAGGAGGGAATCAGGAGAGTTTGTGAAACTTAAGAGAGAATGTGAGTGACCTTGATGTATTCTTAAAGTCTTTAGAAAAGAAGAGTGTGATCAATGGTGTGAAATTACTGAGAGGTCAAAGGAGATGTAGGACTGAGGACTGGCTCCTGAATTGGGTGGAATGGGGTCACAGATGACTTTGACAGAAGTGGAGTGCTGAGTAAAATAAATAGCCTCTATGGTGTGTGTGGAATTAAAAAATGGAGGTGAAGAGGTGAAGGCAATACAGATAAACAGCTTTTCAAGAACATTTCCAATAAAGATGACAGACAAATAGTGTTGTAGATGGAGAGGTATTAGGGTATAGGGAAGTCTTGATAAAAATGGGAGATACTACCACAGATTTTCACTTCTTGTTTTGATCCCATAAAGAAGGACAAATTGAATGAACAGGGGAGAAAAGGGACATAATTGCAGTAGCAAAATCCTTGATTAGGCAATATGGTATGAATTCAGCGTGACAGCCATAGATGGGAGTAGGGAGGCTTCACCAAAGACAACAGGAGAGAAACCATAGAATTGGATCCAGGTGCCTGTGTGTTTGTCTGCTTGCTGGTTCATTCTGTTCTGATTTCTTACAACTTCTCACTGAAATTTTTGTGGACTTCCTTAGGGTATGGCCAGTTTTTAATACTGAACCATCCCTGTGATCCTCTTTTAATGAGTATTATTTTTAGTGCAGTGCTTACTAGTTTAGATACTACTGAGTATCTTTTATAATAGAATGTCCTTGCAGTGCTACATATTTTATTTACTAACCTTCACACAATAAATTCAGAGACTTGTTACTGTTTCCCAAATTTTAGAAAAATTTAAATATGTTAAGATTATGTCTTCTGTCATGATAAAAATTTAAATATTAAAATATATTGTTGCCATTGACATTGGATGTGATAGTGAGAGGTGGTTGGGCACAGGTTCCAGTCAACTTTTTCTGTCTCTCAAAAGATTACTCTTTATTCATCTTTGCCTTAGTTTCTTGAGTCAAAGTTGGTAATTTACATTATCTTATAATAATACATATTTATATGAAATTGTTACAACCAAAATAAAGTTTTACTATAAGTATTTGGAAGTTAACAATATATCATTGTGGGTATTTTTAAAAATCCTCTCAGGTTTTTTTAAAGAATGGTGAGGCATGGAATGAGGGAGAGAATTGAGCAATGAACAAACAGAGAGAAAGTAGTTTAGTGAGTCTTGAGAGAACCACATTCTAGTTCTCCCTAGAGCAGTAATTCTAGGCAAAGAACAACATTCATTTATCTTGAAACGAGGATCAATTATTTGGAAATTTTAAAGATTCCTCAGCCTCTACACCTTAGTCTCAATTATTACAACATTTTTGTTTTCCTAAAATTAAGGGATCTCAGTAAATGATCTGAAAGAAATTTGTCAAAAACTTTGGATTGGGCCTATAGAATCCAGAATTGGGGAGGAACAATGGGAAACTTCCATGTAGCAGTGGCTCGATCAGGATGAAAGAGCAGAAAATCTTGCTGGGAACATCATTGGGAAGGGTTCCTGGATGTTCTTAGACTGTGTTCATGGCCCTCGAACTCCAAACTCACAAAGACCCAGAAAGAGAGATGGCAATTAGAAATTGCATGCTGATTATTTTATTGGTATATGGAAGTGATAGTTATGAACACATTTTTCCAACGTCATGGCATTTTGAAAGACTGTTACCTTCTTTTTCACTCTCTGAAACAAACAAACAAAAAAGAAACAAGGAAATTAATAAGACATGGCATGCCAAGTAGTATCTAATCCTTGCTAGTATTACAAAGTGAGACGGGAAAGCTCACCTTCTCTCCCTTTCTTTTTCTCCCATTCCTCTTTTCTTCCTAATTTCTTTTTGTTCACTGTTTCTATGCAGCCAGCACATAGTGTGCTCTAAATTGTTGCTTACAAGATGATGAAATAAGATTATTCTTAGGTTGTTTATATTTGGGTTTCTATTGAAAATGTTCAATGTTATATTTACCAGGATGTTCCCTACAACATAGCGTATAATACTGAAAAACTGACACAAGCCTAAATGTAAATTGACAGGCATTCTTAAAGAAATTATGGTACAGCAATGCAACAGAATAGTATAAAATTGTAGATCTATGTTCAGATCTACAGATCCCCATGAACTTCTGAGGAACTTTTCCAAGTCCTGTGTTATTAAAAATGAGCAACATATAAATCTGCATATAAAGTAACACATCATTTGTGGGAAAAATTATGTATGTACATGAATATTTTCAAGACAGTGTCCAAAGGAATTAATACTGGTGGCTTTTGGAGATGGGTGTGGGGAGATAGAACGTGATGCACTTTTGAGATGAGCTTTACACCTTTCTGTTCAGTTAGGTATACTTTGTTTTTTCATTTCAGCATGACTTAATTAAAAAGTATTTTAAAAACTGTACAACACTTAGCAGAAGCAAGTGAAGCAGCATTTATCCAAGATACTGGACCTGAGAGGGGTGGGGTGAGGCAGAGCAGAGCAGAGTGCTCAGGTGGAACCTGAGATGGCGAGTCAGTGAGTCTGGGCACAGCTCACAGAGAACCAAAGGGAGAACATGGCTCTACCATCTCATTACCACCCAATTTAAGACAGATAACCTTTAAGAATGAGAATATTTGAGGGGAATGTGTCTCAAAATCAGAATTACCTTAAAGAGCTCATTAAAATACAGAGAATGGCAAACCTATCCTACAATATCTGAATAGAAATCTTAAGATATGGGTCTAGAACTAGGAAATTTCACCATAGTTATGGTCAATTCATTGACACAATAAAGTCTGAGAGCGTATCAGTGAGGATCTTTGATTGAGAATAAATGGGAATCTTACCTGTCTCTGAACTGCAGATTACTGGGGTTCTTGGCCTTGCGGAGGTCCCTGTGGTTGGCCCTCTTGGGGAGGTTCCTGTGGTTGGCCCTCTTGGGGAGGTCCCTGTGGTTGGCCCTCTTGGGGAGGACCCTGTTGGTTGCCTCCTTGTCCAGGTGGTCCTTGAGGTTTGTCAGGATCCCCTTGTTGCTCTTGGCCTTCCTGCTGCTCTAGACCATCCTCTTGGTTTTCATCCTCAGCAAGTTGTTCCTGGGATTCCTGTTCTTGGCTCTCTTCAGAGAATTCTCCATCTTCATGGTAGGGAACAAAAGTAGACAAGCTCAGTGCTGGAAGGCACTCTTCCCTCTTTACCTCTCTCACCTCAACACTCAGAGCCTTTCTTTCAACTGCCACCCTGCCTCCTGCCCACTGCTTCCTTATGCAGGTCCCCTCTTCATCCCTACCCTGGTGATAAAGAAAGTCTAACTTCATGGACCTGGGACAAGCATGTGTCCTTCAAATTGGTAAGAAAGGAGGTCTTGTACATCTCAGAATCTCCAGAAAGTGTGTCCAAGGACAGAAGAAAAGCAATAAGATTATAAATATCAGTTATGTCACCAGTTACATATTGACCACTATGGTAGTTTGCTAACTGTGACCCCAAATCTGTGCTCTGAGCCCTGTATGGAAAGCAGTGCTGGCTCCTCAGGCTCCAAGCCCCGAGTAGAGAAATACTAATAGAAAGAGGAAGACAAAGTGAAGGACCTACATGGGATTCACTGGGTAGCTGTGCCACATATTCACCCGCTGCAGGGAAAAAAGACACAGACAGCATCTCTTTGCATGGCTCCTGAAGCTACGGAACTGTGGGAGGAACACAGGGGAGGAAGGAAGAGGCTGAGGCTCTCAGGAGGATGGAGGAGTCAGAGTGAGGACACTTCCCCTTCATCTGCTCTCTCTCAGCAGTCAGCCCTGGCCTGAGGCATCAGGCAACCAACACCTGCTGTCATCTCAGCCAGGGGATCTGTCACTCAGGGTGGTGGCCCTGCTCGTGGTCCCCAGAGCAGGTCTCCAGGGTTGGGTAGGTTTGCCTGAGAGTATAGGAGCAATAACAGTAATCAATTCCTGGTGAGTAAATGATGATGAGACGACCCTGGAGAGCTGGAAAATCCTAAGGGAAACTAGGAATGGAAAGTCGATTGAGGATTATTGGAATTTACCTGATGCTACGACAGGAGACTCTTCAGACTGGGCATCTAGGAAAACAAGCACAGGATGCTATTGAAGTCACATAAGAAATCTTTGAGGGCTCTCAAATGTTCTACAAGGACATCCACACTCTGTGCATTCCCTCATTTAAGGCATCACCCCCTGTATGTGGTGCTGCTGGAAAGGGAAGTAGTCATGAGGAAGAGCCAGGGTCACTGTGCAGAGCGTTAAGCACAAACTCAAAACAGAAAATCCCCTTTTGTCCTCTCTGGGATCCCTCAAACCTTAATACTAAGTAGGGTTAAGTGCTCTAGATATTTCATAGTCCGACTTTAGTATCCTAATATCCTCTTTCTTCTCTAAATACTTGCATTATATTAACATGCTTTTCCAAAAGAAACAATTAGGAGTAAACATTAAAACATTATATAACCATACAAAAAAGACTCACATGACATATCTCGGCGGAGAAAACTGAAAACATTAAGCCCTCTTATTTCTAAATTTCTATGTAGGGAGAGACAAATTTGTAAACTGAATTCCTAGCTTAGAAATAGCTCAGATGTGTGTTCTTTCCTTCATGGATCCTGCAGCCAGTGTACAGCAAGGCCACTGTCCCCAGTGTCGACTTTGATCACTATGGTAACTTCACAACGAGGCTTGCCTGGATCAATCTTTTTTTTTTTATATACATTTTTTTTATTTCAGCATATTATGGGGGTACAAAAGTTTAGGTTACCTATATTGCCCTTTCTCCCCCTCCCCACTCCAAATCAGAGCTTCACCCGTGTCCATCCCCTAGACGGTGCGCATCACACTCACTATGCATGTACACACCCATTCTCTCTCCCCCCACATCTGCCCAACACCCGATCAATGTTATCCCTAAATGTGCTCTTAGGTGATGATCAGTGAAACCAATTTGGTGGTGAATACATGTGGTGCTTATTTTTCCATTCTTGGGATTAATCTTTCCACCCTCTATTCCATCCTTCACAGCACGGTGACAGAGATCTTTCTGGAAATGCAAACCTTACCTTGTCATCTCTCTGGTAAAATGCTTTTCAAATTCCAATCTGTTTTAAATACAGTGTGAGGCCTTGGCGTGGACTGAAAACATAACTGGTCTTTTCCTTGAGATGAGAACTTTGCAGCCCAATCTTTCTTCCAATCCGCCTGCCCTGTCGCCTTCCTCCCCTCTACAGTGTGGTCTCCTAAGCCCCAGGCACAGAGACAGCACCTTCTCTCCCCTCTGTTTACCTTCACTCACGCTCTGGGCTGAGGTCAGGGCCAGGAAGGCCACGGAAAGCAGGATCAGCAGCATCTTGGAGGAGGCTTGGGATTTGCTCCCAACTCTGTGCTGGAGGAAATGGGGCAGCTCCCTTTAGGACGATGACCAGAACAATGGCACCTTTGAGCTCCCTTCTGGTTGGACCTCCCCTCCCGACAGAATAGGTTTCCCTTCGTTCACAACATGTCAGTTGCATCCCTCACTACTTTTGGTGGTGTCACCCCAGGAGAATGTGCCAGTCGGATGTTGTTAGTGTCTCATTTCTAACAGGAACAGATTGTGATCTGTGCAAAGATTTTTAAATAAACCACATCCACGCAGTCAGCAGGGACTTTTGAGTAAACTGTATCCACACCATCATAGACATTAGAATGAATCATTTCATCTTCAGTCTTTTGATGAGACAGTTACTCTATCCTTCCACTGTGTTGTTTGTGTGTGGGTGTGTAAATGCAGGTGTGTATGTGTGTTTACAATGTGATCTTATAGCCAAAAGTGAAGATTGTGAAAATCTCTACTGTTGTGGCCCAAACTCCGTCACTTATCGTATATATATATGTATGCATATGATAATTTGCTAAATTTTTGATGACATAGAGGTCATTTCTCTGAAACTTTTTGAGATGTGCCGGGACAACCCACACTTGGGCACATATGCATGACAGAAGGTTGACCCTCAGTCAGCTTGCTCGAAGATCATACAGGACCCTCTGCATCTGGCTCTAATTAGAAAAGTCTCGGTGCTGTAGAACACAAGTGATCCTATCCATTTTATTCTGATTAATATTGTTGAGGGGTTTTTTGAAGGAAAAGCAGCCACAGAAACTGCCATGAGATTTCTAGAGCTGCATAAACTAATACACAGTTCCTTGAGTGGCCATTTTGTTTCATAACTTTAAGAGTTTTTCCGTACTCTGCCTCTTTGTGAGAAGGTTGTATATTATTTCATTTGGCACTTTTTCCTTCTAGGAAATATTTTTAATTAGTCCCACTACTAACTGAGTGGCCACAATTGTACACTTAAGTTAGTGTGATACCCCCTTGAAAGCCTCAAATGCATTTCACTGATCTATCTTTTTAGACAGTTTCTTTGTTATCTCTTTCTCAGTTTGTTTTTTTTAATGCAGAATACTTTTTTCTGTAATATTCTGAAACTGATTTCTCCCCACTCTCCTTCTGAAAATTATTTGTTGATATTTTATTTTTTAAATGTATCCTCCCTGTGTTTAGTTTTAATCTTATATCTGGCTCCCTTTTTCATACATTTTGAGGAAATGTCTTTATTTAGTCTGCTAAGTAAGGGTCTATAGAACTCCTTACTGCCTATGTTTCACTTTTGTTGTTAAAATTTGAAGTCAAGATCCTGTGTTTCTAAAGGTCCTTTTGGAGTGGCTGCATTGGTAACTCCCTTTCACCTGTGATCCTTCTATTGTCTCGGGAAATTCCCTGTCATGCTTTTATCTTTTTCGTGGAAAATCTTGGGTTTGTCAGTATCACTGGCTGCCACTTAACATTTCAGACCTTGTGCAGGTCTTGTGTTATTGTTCGATTTTGTGCAAGGCTAGTGGTAATGTGAGGATAGCCTGGTTGGCGGTACAGCAGGCAGGGCCATGTGACTGGCGATCCTGAAGGGACCCTTGCCCAGTGCAAATGAAGGATCCCATGCTAAGCATGTGAGTGTCTCCTCTGGTCCTTTCCTAGGGGTGTAGGTAGCATGAGAGAACTGCCAAAAATTAGCCAAAAAGTGAAATTAAAGATAAAAATATAAACTTTATTTCTCAGTATAAACTCTATGAAGTTCAAGATACTTGAACCAAAATCCATTTTGTCCATCCCTAAATAATTAAGGGTCCTGGGAATTTAACCATGGCAATGCAGTCTTGTTTATATTATTAACTTAAGAAAAGGGGATTCCCTTTAAGATTTTTTATGATTAGGAAACAAATATAAGTCCTAAGGAGCCAAATTAGGATTGTCACGTGGATGCTTAATGATTTCTCTTTGCAAGAATCACAAAATTGCCCTTGTTTAATGAGAGGCATGAGCAGAACCGCTGTCATGGGGGGGAAGGACTCCCTGGTGAATTTTTATGAGCTGTTTTCTGCTAAAGTCTTGGATAACTTTCTCAAAATACTCTCATAATAATTATATGCTACCATTATTTGGCCCTCCCACTAGCCAACAAGTAAAATTCTTTGAGCATCCCCCTAAATTTGGCATGACCTTTGCTCTTGACCAGTTTGCTTTTGCTTTGACTGGACCCACGCTCACCTCTTAGTAGCCATTTTTGTGACTGTGCTTTGTCTTTAGGATCATACTGGTAAAGCCACATTTCCTCTCCTGTGATAATTCTTGGAAGAAATGCTTCAGGATCTGGATTCCTTTTGTTTAAAATGTTAAATTGAAAGATCTGCTCTTGTCTGCAGCTCAACTGGGCACAACAGTTTTGGCACCATTGAGGGGACAGTTTGCCCGACCCTAACGTTTCAGTCAGAATTGTGCAAGAGGAACTGATTGAGATGATTCCCTTGTTGGCTGCTGTTTCTGCTGTTAATCATCAATTCTCTTTAATGAGCACACAAACTAGATGAATTTTTCCTTGTAAATCAATGTGGACACTCTACAATTCAGGATTCATTTCCAACATCATCTCATCCCTTCTTAAAATGAGTTACCCATCTGTGAACTGCTGATATCTTTGGGCATTGGTCCCATAAACTTTGTGTAAAGTATCACTGATTTCACCATTTCTCACCCAGGCTTCACCATAAATTTGATGTTGGTGATTCAGTTTTAGCAGAATACATCTTATTCTGATATAGTCTTTTGCTGTCTTGTCCTTCTTAATACCCAAAGCTGGATCCTCTGCATACATGTTATATCTAGTTACTACGTGTTTATTTTCATACAAAATATTTTAAAATTCATGCATAGTTTTTTTCCTAATATGCATTTTACAGGAATGCTTTGAAGACCCCTTGCATTACAGGAAGGCTGCCGAATACAAGCAGTTGGCTACAGGTCACTGCCACTGCCCACTGACCAGGCAGTGATTTTCCTCCTCGCTATAGATACTGATGTTTTCTGAAGGAGAAATATATTGCCACTTGGCAAATCTTCTTTGGCTATGTGGGGAGCAAAACAGTTCTAGGTAGGATACATGTACTTTCAGGGGGGCAGAAAGAAGTTGCTTGGGCCGCACAGGTTCCCTGATGTTTTGGTGATGACTGCTGATGACTTCTCCATACAGTACATGGGAAGACAAACTGGAGAAGTGCGGTCCTGTTTAGGTGGTTGATGATAGGCCTGCAGGTATGAAAGGAAGGTCAGAGAGAAGGAGAAGAGGAAGTGCCAGGGAGATGTGCCTCATTGTGTTGATGGCTGCAGAACTGGCAGTCCTGGTGGAAGGCACGCTTTCCTTGGCTTGGTGAGGACAGGAAGAGAGCGGGTGATGCTTCAAATGGCTCAGGCTATTTCCGTGACCTTCTCCAATGTCCACAATGAGTGAAAGAGATTAAGAGTATCGGGAAAGAATAAATATCATCTACGAACTCATTAGACCCACAACCAAAACAGAAGGTGTGGAAGAGCTGAAAGAGACACTGTCAGTGAGGTAGGTGGGGTGAGAGTGGACTGCAGTAAGAGACGAGGCTCCTTCATGTGTGTCAGAGCTCTCAAGCCATCCACTGCCTGCTAATGTGGGTGTTAAATTTAAAATGTCCCAATACAATTTTTTCAAAACAAGATAGACATATGGTCAAGAAACACATCAAAAAATGCTCAGAGACACGAATCATCAGGGAAATGCATATTAAAACCATGATGACATATCACCTTACCCCACCAGAATGGCCATTATTCAAAAGTCAAAACACAGAAGATGCCGGAGAGCATGCAGAAAGTAATGCTTATATGCTGTTGGTGGGACTTCAGATTAGTACAACCTCTACAGAAAAAATTATGGAAATGCTTCAAAGACATAAATGTAGACCTACAATTCAATCCACCTATCCCATTGCTGGGTATCTATAATGGAAATGAAGTCATTTTATCAAAAAGACACCTGTGCTCAAATGTTTATTGCAGCACAATTCACAATTGCACAGATCTGAAATCAACCTAAATGCTGTTAACTCTTGAGTGGATAAAGAAAATGTGTATATACATACCATGGAGTACTACTCAGCCATAGAAAGGAATAAAATAATGTCTTTTGCAGCAATTTTGTTGCTACTGGAGACTGTTATTCTAAGTGAAGTATCTCAGGAATGGAAAACCAAATACCATATGTTCTCACTAATAGGAAACAGCTAATATATGAGCACGCTCTAGCAAAAAGTGATATAAAGGACATGAGGAACCAAGAAGGGGGGAGGGTGGAAGGGGAAATGTGGGATAAAAACTTATCTATTGGATACAATGAACACTATTCTGGTGATCGGCACATGAAAAGCCCTGACTTGAGCTTTATATGAGATATCCATGTAACAAAAACACTTGTACCCCCTTAATTAATATTTTTAAATAAAAAAAGTTGGAAAAGTTGAAAACATTTTGCCTAAAAGAAATGGAAAAATTTGGCAGTAAACCATCTCCAGCCAACTCTCAATATCATCTTCAAAAACAATGAACACAGAAAATTTATATATTTATTTTTTATCTTTACCGAACACATAATTTTTATTTAATTTTTATAAATTATAGAAAAGATTCACAAGTTTCTGAATTCATTCTGTGAGTTTCTTTTTATTTATTTATTTATTTATTTTTATTTCATCATATTACAGGGGTACAAATGTTTAGGTTACATATATTGCCTTTGCTCCTCCCGAGTCAGAGCTTCAAGCATGTCCATCCCCCAGACAGTGCACACCCCCCCATTACATGTGAATATACCCATCCCCTCCTCCCTGCTCCCACCTGCCTGACACCCGATGAATGTTAGTACTATATGTGCACATAAGTGTTGATCAGTTAATGCCAATTTGATGGTAAGTACATGTGGTGCTTGTTTTTCCATTCTTGTGATACTTCACTTAGTAGAATGGGCTCCAGCTCTATCCAGAATAATACAAGAGGTGTTAGATCACCATTGTCTTTTGTGGCTGAGTAGAACTCCATGGTATACATATACCATGCTTTATTAATCCACTCATGTGTTGATGGGCACTTGGGTTGTTTCCACATCTTTGCAAATGTGAATTGTGCTGCTATAAACATTCAAGTGCTGATGTCTATTTTATAGAATGCCTTTTGTTCCCTTGGGTAGATGCCTAGTAGTGGGATTTCTGGACCAAATGGTAGTACTACTTGTAGCTCTTTGAGGTATCTCCATATTGCTTTCCATAGAGGTTGTACTAGTTTGCAGTCCTACCAGCAGTGCATGAGTGTTCCTATCTCTCTGCATCCACACCAACATTTATTGTTTTGGGACTTTTTGATAAAGGCCGTTTTCACTGGAGATAAGTGATATCTCATTGTGGTTTTCATTTGCATTTCCCTGATGATTAGAGATGTTCAGCATTTTTTCATGTTTGTTGACCATTAGTCTGTCTTCTTTTGAAAAGTTTCTGTTCATGTCCTTTGCCCACTTTTTGATAATGTTGTTTGATTTTTTCTTGCTGATTTTCCTGAGTTTTATACAGATTCTAGTTATCACCCCATTATCAGATGTGTAACATGAGACTATTTTCTCTCATTCTGTAGGTTGTCTGTTTGCTCTCATGATAGTTTCCTTGGCTGTGCAGAATTATGAGTTTCAATATCAAGATATATACCCCTGCAAATTTATTCCATTTTAAAAATCTGAAAAAGTACCCTTAAGCATCAATACCATGTTAAAAGCATAAGCCACAATGTTGATAGAGGATTGCAAGGATGGTTTGGTATTAGTAAATTATGGCCTCAGAGATTCCACTGAGTAATTCAAAGAATTCAGAAAAGAGCAATCTCATCATAATCACCCACCAAGTTGACCAACCCACATGGAAATTCAGCTTAAACTCTGGTTTCTCTCCCTTTAAGGTAGGTAAAGCCTCCCTGTTTCTATCTTTCTTTTACTTTTATATTGGATGTAACGCCATATTTCCTAATAAAGGATTTTTCTTCTGCTTGTGACCCTGTTATCCAAGCAATTCTAAATTTCTGTTCTATAAGATAAATTTAATCAGCAAAAATCTGGTAAACTATCTTCTATTTTTACAAAGATCTTCCTACGACCCTCAATCCCTCTCCATCTACCACTCTATTTGTCTGCCATCTTACTGAAAAAGTTCTTTAAATTATGTCTATAGTTATTTATCCCTTTACCTTCACCTCCCAGTATTTATTCTACACACCATAATGGCTTTGTGTTTTCCACTCCAGTTCTGTCAAGGAGTGGATTCCATCCACCCAATTCAAGAGTCATTTCCCAGTCCTGCATCTCACTTTACCTCCACTCAGTGTTGACACCATTGGTCACACCCTTCTTTGTGGAAGACTTTATCAACACCTCTAGGGACTTCACACTCTCTCTTAGGTTTCCCCTTCCTCCCTTGCTTCCCTCCTGCACCCACAGACTGATTCCTCCTCCAGCTCTGCTCCATCTGTGTACATTGCATCTACATGCATCCATTTGGTTAAGCCACTTAGGAGTGATTCTTGACCCTTCTCTTTTCCTCACACATCACATTACATCTGGTCAAATAGCATTATGCCAGAATTTTTAAATTCTATCTTCAAAATAAACCCCATAATGCAACTATTTCTCACCACTGTCACTATTATCAACCCATGAAAATGAGCATCATTTTTATTTTAGTCCAACATTGATTCCACGCTTGCACAATCAATTCCCCACAGCAACTATTTGAAAATCATTCACTAAAATTATTTGTACCCCATAATACTCTGAAATTAGAAAAAAAAGAAAACCATATTAATCTCCTACTCAAAGTTTTCTTGTGGACAGCCATCACTTTTATTTCAAAGGAGCAAAATCCAAATTTGTGGCTATGGCAGAGAACAAAGAGAGAGAGACCCCATGTCTTCTCTTCCTTTTGTTAGGTCAGTCATTCCGACATGAGGTCCTCACCTGAATCAATTAATCTAAACCTAATTACTTATCCTAACCCCACTTCTAAATATTATCATGTTGGGGGGTGTGATTTTATTGCATGCATTTTGAGGGTTGCACAAACACTCGGTCTGTACACTAACCTAAATAAACACAATGAAATCCATGCCAAGATACATCATAGTCAAATATCCAACAATAAAGAGAAAGAAAAGTCTCTAAAGTTAGAGAAAATAGATTCTCTGTAGAAAGGAAAACACTACAAATGAAAGCAGAAAAGATTATCGGAAATATGCAAAAGCCATAAATAAGTGGCATAAAATTTTTAAAGTGTTGAAATAAAGAACTGTCATTCCTGATTTCTATATCTGGTGAATTTATCTTTCAGGAATAATAAGGATATAAAGGTATAGGATGAAGGAACCTATGAGAATTTTCCACCAGTAGACCTACTTTGAAAGAATTGCTAACATAAGCTCTCTAAATAGAAAGAAATAATAAATAAAGAAACACGAAACTTCAAGAAGGATGAAAGAACAATGGAAAGGGAAATGATGGGCAAATACAATACGTACTTTTCATCTTGAGTTTCTCAGTATGTCTGACAGTTGAGGAAAAATTACAACACTACCTGTTATAGTTCTGAGTGCATGTAGGAAAATATTTAAGACAATTGCATTATATCCAGAGGAGGTCAAAGGGACATACAGAAGATAAGGTTTCTACACTTAAATTATCAAAATATTGACACCATTAGACTATGATTACTTATACACTTTCAGTGTAACTCCTGCTGCATCCAATTAAAGATTCTGTACAAAGAGATACACTCGATAATAGGACAGAGAAGCCAAAATGGAAATATAAATAAAAAATACTTAAGTAACATACAGAAAGGCAAGACACAGAAACCAAGGAAAAAGAAAATAAGCAGTAATCATAGAGTAAAATGGCAGACATATGACCCAATGTATGACAAATTATTAATATATTAAACCTAAATAATGTAAAGTAAACCACATAGTGAAAAATTGGGGACTTTCTGGATTACATAAACATAATAGCCTACACCATTATCATGCTCTACCCAATATTTATATTTTATATAACATATTTTTATGTTAGTATTTTATTAATATTTTATACAATAAAATTTTGATGTGCATTAATTAGTTTTTTCAACTTATAATATTATTCAGAACATGTACACAATATCAAAATCCATGTACACCTCTCAGCTCAGCCCATGCCTGGCACAAGGAGGCCTTCACTGGCAGCTACTATTGTGAGCACAGTCACGGGTGGAGTCCCCATCATTTTTGCTTGCTCTGTGTGTCACATTACCCAGGTCTGTCTCAGGGGCCTCACTCCTCCTGATATCCACCCTGTACTTGAGATACATCTCTTACAACAGGGCTTCAACTGCCACTCACACCAGGGGCAGCTAGTTGCATGGCACAGGTGCTACAACTCCTCTGGTTAGGCACACAATTTTTTATTTTTGTTTGCTTGTTTTTATTAATATTTTAAAATATTATGGGGATACACATGTTTTGGTTACATGGATCACTTTTGTAATGCTTGAATCAGGGTTATAAGTGTGCACATCACACAGATAGTTTTCATAGTACTCATTAAGCAGGTTTTTATCCATCCTCCCCCCTCCTCCTGCCTTAGTTCCACTGAGTTTTACTTCTCTCTGTGCACATGTGTACTCATCAGTTAGTGAGCAATTTAACAGTGAGTATATGTGGTGTTTGTTTTTCCATTCTTTAGATACTTCACTTAGGATAATGATTTCTAGTTCCCTCCAAATTGTTGCAAAAGTCATTAATTCATTCTTCTTCATGGCTGAGTAGTATTCCATGGTATACATATACCATATTTTGTTAATCCACTCATTAATTGATAGGCATTGGGGTTGATTCCATTTCTTTGCAATTGTAAATTGTACTGCAATAAACATTTGAAGGCACACACACTATTAATCTTCATTGATCAGTATAAATTTAAAACGGAACTTTTATCCATTCTGGATGGATAGTAATGAGTGACTAATTAGAGTCTACTGACTGTTTTCATGGACAAATTTTGTAAATCATACTAATATTTTATCATAAAAATCTAATCTAAAATCTGTTTGAAACTAAAAAAGAAAACGGGAAAAGAAACTGGAAAATGGTGACCAGCAGAACAAAACTGTCCTGGCTTAAAGAAGATGGAGGCCTTGGAATTTCTTTTCTATTTAGTGGAAAGGCCCTGAGATAAGGGGCTTGATGGAGACAGTGGAAAAAAATCCCAAAAGCTGATGGGCTCTGGTATAAGCTCACATAAGAGTGAGGGATTTACTGCGTACTATATAAAAACCATGAGTAATCATGGAATATTTCTCTCTGAGCTAAGCTTAAGAGTTAATGCAGTAAGTTCATGATTGCAAACATAGTTGTATTATTTGCTGAAACTATATTAAGGAACAAGAAAGAAACTTTCAAATTAACATAATTCAACTTTATTATTTTATTCGAGGAGGCTAGGATTTGCACCATTAATAGTGGCGCTAGAATGAGAATCCACATTTTTGGTCCCAAGTGTACACACCACTCCACAGAAGGAATTTCCTCAACTTACATATGCAGGACAACCTCCAAGTAAATTTGTACCATTTTTGCTTGCCATTTATACTATAGCATGAACATACTACATAGTACAGGCATCTGGAATACTAAGTTTATATGAACTCATACAGGTCTTCTTGCCAAAATCTAGTTTACAATTTACCAAAGTATGGATAATAGTCTTGAATCCCCACTGAATAAGTGCAGTTGTGAGGACTAAGAGCTCCTATCCTGTCTGTGGTAGGAAGACCAGTGGCCTCCCAAAGATGTCCATGGACCAATTCTCAGAATATATGAATATGTTATATAGAAAAGGGGCATTATGGTTGCTAATCATTAAAAATAGATTATTCTGAAATATCCAGGTAAGGCCAATGTAATCCCAAGGGTCCTTAGAAGTGGCAGAAGGAGGCAGAAGCATCAGTGATCACAGGTAATGACATGAGAAAGATCAGCCACTGCTGTCTCTGAAGATGGGAGGGGCCACAAGCCAAGCAGTATGGGTGACTTCTAGACACTGGAAAGGGTGTTCCTTGCAGCCTCCACAGACGAACATCCCTGAAGACAGGTAGCTTTTGGTCGAGTGAGGCCCATTTTGACTTCTGAGCTACAGAACTGCATAATAATAATTTGTGTTGTTTTAAGCTACTACTTTTGTGTTAATTCATCACAGCAGTAATAGAAAAATACACTGTGTATATGTTCAATTAATGCTTTCTTTTCTCTGGAACTTATCAAGTATTGTCAGCTATTTATAAGAAGGCTACCAGAGGGAAATAAAATTATCATTGAAGGTAATCCAAGGCAACTAAGAAATATATTCTCTGGTGAAACAAAAACCAATCTTGAATTTCAGTCCAAATAAACATTTATTGAGCCCATACTAAACTGGACATTGTTAAACAATGTCCCTTCTACACTGTGAGCAATCACCCTGCTGTTTCTCCTGAGCTGGGAATGCCATCCTTGGATCATTGATTTGCTGCACTTAGACAAGTCTCTACAGCGTAATGGTACACTGGTTCTCATCTTAGAAAATTCTCAGAAAATGGTGGGTGACACAGCTAATGACATACTAACTTCATTACTAAAAGAAAAAAAGAGAAAGGAAGAAAGAAAAAGAAAAGGAAGGAAGGAAAGAAAAGGAAGAAGGAAGGAACAAAGGAAGGAAGGAAGGAAGAGAGGGAGGGAAGGAAAGAGGAAGAAGGGAACTGGGGCTCAAAAAGTAAGCCCCATATTTTCTCATGTACCACTGTGACTGTGGGCATGGGACTTACTTTCTGTAGGTGTAATTCACTCTCCTCCCTCTCTCTCCTCCTGCCTTATGTGAGATCTATACCCACTGTCCAGGTATCCTTTTTACTGCATGAACAACCACTTTGGGGACTTCCATATAAGCCAGGAGTGAGGTGAAGTATTAAAACCAGACCTCCTTATTTAGAGCCCATAGGATTTGGAGTTTCTAACTGAATTAAATGTTTTGCACATCAGAAAACCAGATGGTTTTTCTTGAGGCTGTCCCTAGCTGAGACTCCATGGACTTGACTGGAATTCACATCCTAGAGAGACAGGAAGGAGAGAATCTTGGAAAACTCAAAGCCCATTTCTGTTTAATCTATGCTATTTGGTAACTACAAATACAGACAATTAGACATGGAGGAGTCCAGGAAATAATGGGATCATCTCTAACCTCCTGTTTGGAATTTACACGTGAATGTGGCACCTGGCAAATGTTTAAGTTTGGAATCCTTTTCCAGTGTATGAAAACCATCACAGAAAAGGCTATTAATTCTTTTGTGAGATATCAGGGTCAAGAGAGAAGAAAATTATAAACATGCACTGACGTGGACTTTTTGCTTCCTGTGAAGGTGCTCTTCTGGTCTGCAGTTAAGTAAAGAAATGATGTTCATTCACTTCCAGTAAGTGTCACTCACCATGTGTTTAGCATCCTGTTAACAATCTCCAGTACTGTTAGTAAATATAAGATTGCAGTGAGTCTTTCCCACCAAAATATTCCAGGTACTTACTGACCAGGCACTCTGCCAGGGCTAAAATCCTATCAGTGGATAAGATATGCATTTATACTCCATGAAAAGGATGTGGTTAAACATTTGGTCTTCACTCACACTTAGAAGTTCCTCAGATTAACACGTGAACTGACCATACAGTTACTTATGTGCTAGAACAATATTCTAACCTCTCCCCAGGGGTGGTTTCTGCTATTCAAATATGGTACCTGGTAGCAAAGCATTCAAAATGGGGACAAAGTTCCAGAGTTCCACTTCTTGAGTCTGTACTGGAATTCCTCTGAAGAAAAATCACTAAGTGGCCAAGAATAAAGAAAAAATACAAAGATTTGGGGGGTAAACTAGATTTTCAGTAATGGGGCCATCAGATAAAAGTACAGCAACATCTGCTAGAAATAAGAAAGTAAATAATTTAAGAGATAAAACCTTCTGGAAAATTACTCTCCCTATTAAAACCAAGGAAATTCAGTTTGTTGGTAATTGCCACCGTCAGAAATCATTTCCTGTCATGCAGGCGTGGAAACAGATGGGGTCCAGCACTGTAGCAGAAATGGCCAGATGGATCTGGGCCATGAAGCTGCCTCTTGCTCTTATAGTCAAACAAGAGAATTTTGTTGACACACCCCGCCCAGGGTTGACAAGTAAGGAAGACACAGCTAACATGAACCATTCATTGCAGACTAAGTAGATTAGTCAGTATAAATACTGAGGAGAGTACCATTTTCCAGAGGGAGTATATTCTGCAAAGCAGACAAGTGGAAGAGCAAGTATTTATAGTCACCCAACCAATCTTTTATAACAGGCCTTGCAGAATCCACTAAAATTCAATGACTAGATCCCTGCAGCTATTATGCAATACTTCATTACACTTAGAGCAGCGCTGGAATATAATTTGCTATCATTAAAATAATATTTAGCTTACTTAGAAATTTGGTTTTATAGCTAGGGCCCGAAGCTTCTTTTTAGCAAAAGTCTCACAGATCCCTCAGCCTATTGGGACTTGAAGAGTGAACGCATAGAAATCTTAAGAATTCATTGCTAAATGGTGGGCATAAAAATACAAAAGATAGAAAATTTTTAAAAAGGTGGAGACTTGACAGAGGGAGTGTAGACTGGGTTTATCTAGAAAACAAAGAAAGTGAACATTTTAAATATATACAAACTGTATATAGATTTTGTCATTAATTTTAGTTTCTTTCTGTGATTGTAAATCAAAGGGATAAAAGCTTTTTTTATCATATTGGTTGTGAGGTTTATATTAGACATTCATTAGACAACTAACTGGTAGACTTGAAACTATGGATATTTGTTATAGAAAACTATATCTGTTATACTATTGGAAGAGAAAATAGGTTTCATTCATTTAAAATTGTTTTTAGGGCTGCAAAAATAGGTTCAGTTTTCTCAATAATTTTGTGGAAAATAGCCTAGTGATTTAGAACTCATGAGAATGTTGTATTTTATGCAGCCAGTAAAATAAAACTATGAACTTCCAGTCATCCCTAAGGAAAAGTTGCATGAAGAGTCTTTGTCATGGAGTACCACTTCTTGCCATTTGAGCACCAACCATATGCCTGGAATTGTACCAAGTTCTGCAGACATAGCAGCAAGGAAGTGAGACATGGTCACCACTGAAGAAATAATTATGTAGATTCTAGACCCTGTCAGTTTCCCCAAGCACATGTGTGCACCATCAGGAGGCCTGACAATAGGCCAAGATCGATGGCCACCATAATCTAAGAATGAAATGTGATGAAGGCTTTAGGAATACCCACCCCACCCATCAGAGCCAAAGTCCATCTGCACCACCAGGAGGCCTATAGAGAGGCGTGTACAGCTACACACTGCCCCCCTCACAGTGCCTCAGTGTGTCATATCAGGTTTTATGGTTCACCTTGCCATGTCCAGCAGTACTGGCATATGCAAACGCCTCCCATGGGTCTGAGGACAAGGCCATGCAGTCTGCTCTCAACACCACTGCAGTCACTCCCACGTACAAAATGGGAACTTGAGGGTTATCCCACAACTGCTATGGCCATTGCCCATGCCAGGCACAACAACCAGGGCCCAAAGACCCGCTCACCCACCTGGATAACCACTGTAACTGCCGGCAACTGAGCAGGCCACCTGGGGCAGAGAATCAACCCGCCTGGACTTGCTAGTACCAGTGCCAATGTACAATGCTCGGGGACCCAAGGCCAGAAATGTTCAGCCCATAGCAGCCACCACTGAGGCCTGAGGACTGGCCCACCTGGCATCCCTATTCCCATCAAAGTCTCCCCACAGCATTTGCTAACAGCAGCAGCCTAAGCCACTGAGGAAAGCACAGACACCACTGATACTCATTACAGCCAAAGAAAGCAAATGGAGACCACACCCGTGCATGCAAACAGAATCAGAGCAAAAGTGCACTACCCAACCAACACTATGGATTTTTCAACAGAAACACTCATCTCCTGTGACAGCTAATCAAAAGATTTGGAAGAAGAGACTATTACAGCAGCTGCCCAGATATCAATATAAGGACACGAGAAACAGAAAAAAGCAAGGAATCATGATATGTTGAAAGAAAAATAAAATATTTCTCCACCAAAAGTGTCCATTTAAAAATAAATCTATTAAATACTTCAAAAAGAATTCAAATTGTGATATTATAGAAGTTCAGTGAAATACAGTACAAGACAACCAGTACAATAGCATCACAATTGAGGGCTGGGTGTGGTGACTCACACTTGTAATCCTAGCACTCTAGGAAGTCAAGGCAGGGGGATCACTTCAGGTCAAGAGTTTGAGACCGGCCTGAACAAGAGCAACACCCTGTCTCTATGAAAAATGGACAAATTAGTTAGGTGTGTGGTGCACACACAGTGCCACCTACTCTGAAAGCTGAGGCAAGAGGATGCTTGAGTACAGGAATTTGAGGTTACAGTGAGCTATGATCAGGCAACTGCACTCTAGCCTGGGTGACAGAGCAAGACTTTGTCTCAAAAGAAAAAGCAATTGAGTATACAATTCAGAAATTCACCAAAGAGATAGCAATAATTAAAAAACTCAAATCCTGAAATTGAGGAATTCAGTGAAAGCAATAAAAAATATATTTGAGCTTAAAAACTAGATGAGATCAAGCCAAAGAAAGCATTTAGAACTTCAGGACAGGTTTTTTGAGTTAATACAATCAGACAAAAAAGAAAAGGGAATAAAAAGTAATGAAGAAAGGCTATCAGGAACAATAAAATGAACAAATGTTTGAATTTTGGGTGTTGGAGAAAGGCATAGAAAACATGTTTAATGAAATAACAGCTAAAAACATCCAAATATAGGGAGCTCAAAGATTCCAAAATACAACCCCAAAAGGATGTCCCTAAGACACATTAGAGTGAACCTGTCAAATATCAAAGACAAAGATTAAATTCTAACAACAGTAAGAGAAAAGCATTAAGTCATACAGAAGGGAACCCCCATCAGATTAACAGTCGATTTCTTAGCAGAAACCTTACAGACAAGGTGAGAATGAGATGATATATTCAAAGTGTTTTTAAAGATGCCAGCCAAGAATATTTTCCCCATAAAAGCTATCCTTCAAAACTGAAATAAAAATAAAGTCTTCCCCAGACAAGCCAAAACTGAGGGCATTCATCACTACTAGACCAATCCCACACACAAAAAAATGCATTAAAGAGAGTTCTACAACTGGAAGTGAAAGGGTGATGTCTACCACCATGAAACAGTCAAACGTAAAAAACTCACTGATAATGCAGACACCTATTTGAGAAAGAGAAAGGAGGCAGGTGTTACCAGTGTAGAAAACTACCAAACTGCGATAGTAAAGAAGAAAGAAAGAAAGGAACAAAGGATATACAAACATTCCAAAAACAACAAACTCATGGGAATAAGTCCTCACACATCAATAATAACCTTGATTGCAAATGAAAAAAATTCTCCACTTAAAAGATATTGACCAGATGAATTGATAAAAAAGAAAAGTGTATGCTACCTACAAGCAACTGCCTTCACATCAAAGACATATATAAAGAGATGGAAGAAGATATTTCATGCAGGTGAAAACCAAAAGTGAGCAGGAACAGCTATACTTCTATCAGATAGAACAGACATTAAGTCAGAAATAGTAAAAAGAGACAAAGAAGGTCATTATATAATTATAAAAGGATCAATTAACAAAAGTATATCATAATTCTTAATATATATACACCTAACACCAGAGCGCACATATATATATAAAACAAATCTTATTAGATCTAAAGGGAAATATGGACTCCAATATAACTACACTTGGGGAGTTTAGCATCCTACTCTCAGCATTAAAGAGATAATTAGTCAGAAAATCAACAAAGAAACATTGGAATTAAACTGCATGTGAGAAAAAATAAACCTCATAAGCATTGACAGAATATTGTTTCTAACAGTTACAGAATATACATTTTTTTCTTATTAGCATATGAAACATTCTCCAAAATAGACCATATGTTAGGCCACAGAACAAGTCTCAACTAATTTTTAGAAAAGAAATCATATCAATTACCCTCATATGACACAATGGAATGAAATTAGAAATCAACAACCAAAGAAACTTTGAGAACTCTACAAATACAAGAAAATTAAACAATATGCTACCGAATGACTATTGGGGCAATTAGAAAATTAAGAGAAAAAGTGAAAAATTCTTGAAACATGTAAAAATGGAAATACAACCTACCAAATCCTATGCAATACAGTAAAAACAGTGCTAAGAGGGAACTTTTATTAAATAGCAGCACATGCTTAAATCGAAGAAGTAGAAAGATTAACAACCTAACAATGTACCTCATGAAACCTGAAAAACAAACCAAATCCCAAAGTACTAGCAGGGAAAAAAAATAATAAATATCGTAAAACCACAGGAAGTGGAGAGTAAAAAAAAATTACAGATTATCAACAAAATGAACAGTTGGATTCTTTCTTCTTTTATTATTTCAAAATATCAAAGGGGTATAAATGTTTTAGGTTTAAATGGATCACTTTTGTAATGCTTGAATCCCAGGTAAAGGTGTGCCCCGTCACCCAATTAGTGTTCATAGTACCCGTTAGGTAGCTTTTTGCCCTCACATCTTCCCCCTCCCCTTGTTGATTTCCACTGAGTTTTACTTCTCTCTATGCACCTGAATGCTCATTGTTCAGTTCCAATTTACTAGTGAGTATATGTGGTGTTTGCTTTTCCATTCTTGAGACACTTCACTTAGGAGAATGGTCTCTAGTTCCATCCAGATTGTTGTAAAAGGCATTAATTCATCTTTTTATGGCTGAGTAGTAATCCATGGTATACAGATACCACATTTTATTAATATTAACCCACTTATGAATTGATGGGCTCTTGGGTTGATTTCACATCTTTGCAATTGTGAATTGTGCTACAATAAACATTTGAGTGCAGGTGTTTTTTTGGTGAACATTCTTTTTTTCCTTTGTGTAAGTACCCAATAATGGGATTGCTGGATTGAATGGTGAATCTACTTTTAGTTCTTTGAGGAATCTCCATACTGTTTTCCATAGACGTTGTACTAATTTGCAGTCCCACCAACAGTGTGTAAGTGTTCCTTTCTCTCTGAATCTACACCAGCATCTGTTGCTTTTGAATTTTTTGAAAAATATCATTTTAAATGGGGTAAGGTAATATCTCATTGTGGTTTTATATGCATTTCCTGATGATTAGTGACACTGAGCAGTTTTGCATATGTTTATTGTCCATTTGTCTATCTTCTTTTGAGCTTCCTAGTGTTCCAGAAAGAGAGGGATACGGTTGTTGAAAGAGCTGAAGAATGAAATTTACATCTTCCTACAAGTACAGTGGGGAAACCTTGGAGGATTTTAAGCAAGAAAGTGATATGTTAGAACTGATATGGGATTTGGTGGCACAAGGATGTTCCCAAGAAGAGTCAGAGGCTGCTGAAGTCCTCCAGGGAAGAGAATCATGGCCTGAACCTAGGCCTCATAGTAGAGATTATGCACGTGGTCATATGTGGGATGTATTTTGAGGTGGATTCAAGTAGTTTTGCTAATGGGCAGGGCCTGGGGGGAGTGAGAAGTCAAAGGTGACTCCTATATTTTTGAGCAACTTGATGAAGCAACTGTCATTGACTGAGAAAGAACTGGGAGGTGTTATGGGCTGAATTGTAGCCCCCCAAATTCATATGTGAAGCCCTATCCCCAGTTCCTAAGAACATACTGTTTGGAGATTGGGCAAATAAACAGGTGATTATGTTAAAATTAGCCTGTTAGGGCGGATACACTCCCATCTGATGGGTGTCCTTATAATAAGTGGACATTAGGATCCACAGAGGGACACCACGGATGCATATGCACAGAGGAAGCCCCATGTGAGGGCACAGAGAGAAGGTGGACACCTGGAGGCCAGGAAGGGAGGGCTCAGAACAACTGAACCTCCCGACACCTTGATCTTGGACTTGGACCTCCAGAAGTGTGATAAATTAAATTTCTCATTTTTAAGCCACCTGATCGGTGGTGTTTTGCTAGAGCGTCTATAGCAAACTAATTCAGGGGAGGGTAGGTTTTAGGAAGTGGAAATTAATGAGTCTATTTCTTAAATTTCAAACCATTAAAGGGGTACAAGTGTTTTTGTTATGTGGGTGAATTAAATAATGCTGAATTCAGGGCTTTTAGTGTGCCTATCACCAGAGTAGTCTACACTGTACCCAACAGTTATGGTTTTATCCCTCACCCTCCCTACCTTCCTCCTTCTTAGTTGCCAATGCCCTTTACACCACTATATGATGGTGTGTACCCATCGTTTAGCTCCCACTTATTAGTGAAAACGTGGTTTGTTTTCCATTACTGGGATACTTTTCTTAGGATAATGTTACACAATTCCATACAAGTTGCTGAAAAAGGCATGATTTCATTACTTCTGATAGCTGAATAGTACTCCAGGGCATGTGTGTGTATATGTATTTACACAGATACACATACTATATTTTCTTTATCCACTCAATAATTGAGAGGCACTTGGGTTTATTCCATATCTTTGCAATAATGAATTGTGCTGCAATAAACATTTCAGTGGAAGTGTCTTTTTGTCATAACGATTTCTTGCCTTATGAGTAGATACCCAATAGTGGGATTGCTGGGTCGAACATTGGGTCTACTTTTAGTTCTTTGAGGAATCTCAATATTGTTTCCTGTAAATGTTGTACTAATTTAAAGTCCCATAAACCAGTATATAAACATTCTTTTTATACTGCATCCATGCCAACATCTACTGTTTTTTGATATCTTAATAGTGGCCATTCGGATACGGGTAAGGTGGTATCTCTTTATGGCTTTAATATGCATTTCCCTGATGATTAGTGATGCTGAGCATTTTTTGATGTGTTTCTTGGCCATTTGTCTTTCTTCTTTTGCAAAGTATCTATTGGGACACATTAAGTTTAAAATCCACAGTAGCAGGCAGTGGATGGCTTGACAGCTCTGATTCACCTAAAGGAGCCTCAGCTCCTGCTGCAGTCTGCTCCTCACTCTCACCCCACCTACCTCACTGACAGTGTCTCTTTCAGCTCTTCCACACCCTCTGTTTTGGTTGTGGGTCTAAGGAGTTCGTATGTGATATTTATTCTTTCCTGATACTCTTATTCTCTTGCACTCATTGTGGACGTTGGAGAGGGTCATGGAAATAGCCTGAGCCATTTGAAGCATCACCTGCTCTCTTCCTGTACTTATCATGCCAATGAGAAGCCTGCCTTCCAAAAGAAATACCACTTCTGCAGCCATCAACAGAATGACGTGCGTCTCCCTGGCACTCCCTCTGCTCCTTCTCTCTGACCTTCCTTTTGTGTCTCAAGGGCTACCGTCAACCACCTAAACAGGACTGCGTCTCTCCAGTTTCTCTATGAAGTAGCATCTGGAGAAATCACAGGACAAAAACTTCAGGGCACCTGCTAAACCCAAGCAACTTCTATAAAGCACATTAATTCTAGGTACAACTGTTTTCCTTCCTACATAGCCAGAGAAGAATTGTCCGGTGTTAATATATTTCCCACTCAGAAAAAATCATTATATAACAGGGGGGAAACATCAATCTGCCTGATCATTGGGCAGTGGCACCTATTTGTAGACAACTCCTTTATATTCAGAAGCCTTCCTGGAATGGGAGCGGGGGGGGGGGGGGGTCTTCAAAGTGTTCATGTAAAATGCATATTAAAAAAAACCCTATGCATTAATTAAAAAAAAATTTGCACCAAAATAAACAAGCAGTAACTTGTTCTATATGCACAGGATACAGCTTCAGGCACTAAGAAGGATGACACAGCAAAGAGCTCTATCAGAACCACATGCATTCTACTGAAATTGAAGCACAAACAAACATCAAATTTATGGTGAAGCCTGGGTGAAAAATGGTAAAATCAGTGATACTTAACACAATGTGGATGGAACCTATGCCCAAAGTTATCAGCAGTTTGGAAATGGATAACTCATCTTAAGAAGGGGAGAGATGATGGAGGAAATGAAGGCTGCAGCAGCAGACTGTCCACATTCACTTACAATGAAAAAATTAACTTTGTTTTTGCACCCATTAAAGAGGACCGAAGATTAACAGTGGAAACAATAGCCAACACCACAGCCATCTCCATCAGTTCGTCTTGCACAATTCTACCCGAAACATTAAAATTGAGTAAACTGTCCACTCAATGGGTATGAAAACTGTTGCACTTGGTACAGCTGCAGACAAGAGCAGATCTTGCCATGAAAATTTTAAACGAATGGGATCCAGATTGTGAAGATTTTCTTCCAAGAACCGTAACAGGAGAATAACAGTGACATTATCAGTGTCGTCCTGGAGACAAAGCACAATGGCAGCAACGGCTACCGAGCGGAAGATGTGGTCCACTCTAAACAAAGGCAGACTGGTCAAAGCAAAGGTCATGGCAATAGTTTTCTGGATGCTCTGAGCATTTTAATTGTTGGCTTTCTGGAGGGCCAAATAATGATAGTGTCTGCTTATTTATTCTGAGAATGTTTTGAGAGAGTTATCCAAGGCTTTAGGTGAAAAATGCCCATGGAAGTTTGAGCAAAGAGTTCTTTCCCATAGTGACAATGGTCTTGCTCATGCCTCTCATCAAACAAGGGCAATTTTGTGATTGTTTCAAAGAGAAATCATTAAGCATCCACCTTACAATAATAATTTGGCTCCTTAGGATTTATTTTTCTTTCCTAATCTTAACAAATCATTAAAGGGAATCCACTTTTCTTCAGTTAACAATGTAAACAGGACTGCATTAACATGATTAATTCTCAGGATACTTCATTTTTAAGGGTGAACTAAATAGCTTTTAGTTCAAGTGTCTTGAACTTGATGACGTTTATGTTGAGAAATAAAGTTTACATGTTTGCTTTTATCTTTAATTCTGCTTTTCCACAGACTTGTTGAAATTCCTTCGTGCTGCCTACAATCCTTGGGAAGCACCAGAGGAGACATTCATATTCCTAGCACAGAGTCCCTCATTCATACTTGTCAAGGGTCCTGTCTTGATCTCCAGTCACATGGCCCTGCCTGCTGAACCTCTAACCAGGGCGTCCTCACCTTACACCAGCATGGCCCCAACTGACCAGTAACACTTGACCTACACAAGGTCTGAAACGATAAGGGACAGCCAGTGACACTGAAAGCCTAGATTTTCCATGAAAATCATAAAAGCATGATGAGGGAACTTCCTGATAAAACAGAAGAATCAGTGGTCGAAAAGAATAACTCATGCAGGAACTCTAAAGAAACATTGTGGAAACACAGAATCTTGAGATGAAACTTTAAAAACCAGAGGTGAAACAAAGGTAGTGACAGGACCTTTATTTAAAAGACTAAATAAAGAAATTCTGTGAAAATGTATGAAACAAGAAGCCAGATATAAGATGAAAACTAAACACAGGGAGGATAGATTGAGAGCAAAAAAGGTCAACAAATAATTTTCAGAAGAAGAGTGGGGAGGAATGAGTGTCATAATATTGCAGAAAAAATACTCTGTGTTGAAGAACAAACAATCCAACAAACACATAACAAAGAAATTGTTTCAATAATACAAGACCAAGGCAATGTATTTGAGGCTTTGTTGGGGGTATCACACTATCATATTTAAGTGTATAAATGTGGCCATTTAATTATCAGTGGGGGGATTTAAAAATATTTCCTAGGAAAAATAGGGGCCAAAAGAAAAAATAAACAGCATTCTAGCAAATGGAAGAAATCTTAAAATATGAAATAGCATGGTTCATTCAAGGAACTACGTGTTCATTTTGTGCTGCTATAGAAATCCCATGGTGGTTTCTGTGACTGCTTTTCCTCTAATAACCCCCTCACCAGTATTAATAAGAATAGGATGGGTAAGGTCACCTGTGTTCTTCAACACCAGGGCCTTTCTGATTGGAGCCAGATGCTGAGAATCCTTGAGAATCTTTGTGGGCCTGAGCAGGCTGAGGGTCAACCTTCTGTCAACCATGTGCCCAAGTGTGCATTGTGCTCACACATCTCAAAGGCTCACAGAAATGATCTCTATATCATCCAAAATTTAGCAGAATATCATATGCCTGCATATATACACAACATGAGTGATGGAGTTTGGTCCATAACAATTGCCAGAGATTTTGACCATCTTCACTTTTGGCTGTTAGCTCACTTTGGAAACACATATACTCACCTGCGTGCACACACCCTCACAGGAACACTATGGGGAAGACAGAGAAACAGTTTCATCAAACACACTGATGATCAAACAATTCAATTCAAATATCTGTGCTGAGTGTTTGCATACAGTTTACCAAAGTCACAATTTGTACCTTTTAAAATTAACACACTAAGAACATCCTAGTGACCCGTCCTTCATGGCTAAAGTCCCAGAAAGTAATAAGGGATGCAGTTGACCTGGTGTGAACAAACCAAGACCTATTCCGTCAGGTGGTGAGGTCCTCCCAGGAGGGAGCTCAAAGGTGCCATTGTTCTGGTCATCTTCATAAAGGGAGCTGCCCCTTTCTCCCAGCACAGAGTGTGGAGAGCAAACCCTGAGCGTCCTCCAAGATGCTGCTGATCCTGCTTTCAGTGGCCTTCCTGGCCCTGACCTCAGCCCAGAGCGGGAGTGAAGGTAAACAGAGGGGAGAGAAGGTGCTGTCTCTGTGCCTGGGGCTTAGGAGACCACACTGTAGAGGGGAGGAAGGTGACAGGGCAGGGGGATGGGAAGAAAGATTGGGCTGCAATGTTCTCATCGCAAGGAAAAGACCAGTTATGTCTTTATTCCACTCCAAGGCCTCATACTGTATTTAAAACAGATTGGAATTTGAAAAGAATTTTATCAGAGGGATGACAAGGTAAGGTTTGCATTTCTAGAAAGATCTCTGTCATTGTGCTGTGAAAGGTGGAGTGGAGGATGGAAAGACTGATCCAGGAAACTCCATTGTGAAGTTACCTTAGTGATCAAAGTCGACAGTGGGGACAGTGGCCTTGCTGTACACTGGGGGCAGGATCGATGAAGCATTTAACAAACATC
The DNA here is from genome assembly GCF_020740605.2 of Lemur catta. Classification (NCBI taxonomy): domain Eukaryota; kingdom Metazoa; phylum Chordata; class Mammalia; order Primates; family Lemuridae; genus Lemur; species Lemur catta. The sequence continues at coordinate 89,267,458 of NC_059133.1, read as the reverse complement.
TAAGCTACTTCAGAGATAGAAATTCAGATAATATATTTGTCTCTCACTACATAGAGATACACTAATATTAGGGCCTAACATTGTCAGTTTTCTCCCACTTACATTTAACATTAATATTTCAATATATTGTGAGGTGTTTGTGTATCTTAGCCTTTACTCTTCATTGCTCCTCTTTAGGAAGCATGTTAATATAATTAAAATATTTAGATAAGAATGAGGATATCAGGGCAATAATATACAACACTGAAATACCCAGAGCTCTTACCCTAAACTAGCATTAATTTTTGAGAAATCCTATGGAGGACAAAAGGGGCTTTTCTGTTTTGAGTTGGCAGTTGACACTCTGCACAGTGACAACCCTGCCTCCTGCTCATGACTTTCTCCCATTCCAGCAGCATCACAGACAGGGGAGGGGATTTAACTTAGGGGATGCATGCAGTGTGGACAGAAGTCCCCTTTCCTTGCATAACACTTGAGAGCCCTGATAGATTTGTGATGTGACTCTAATTGCATCCTGTGCTTGTTTTCCTAGATGTCCAGTCTGAAGAATCTCCTGTCGTAGCATCAGGTAAATTCCAATAATCCTGAATCGACTTTTCATTCCTAGTTTCCCTTGAGATTTTCCAGCTCTCCAGGGTCATCTCACCAGGGCCACCACCCTGAGTGACAGATCCCCTGGCTGAGATGAGAGCAGGTGTTGGTTGCCTGATGCCCCAGGCCAGGGCTGACTGCTGAGAGAGAGCAGATGAAGGGGAAATGTCCTCACTCTGATTCTTCCAGCCTCCTGAGAGCCTCAGCCTCTTCCTTCCTCCCCTGTGTTCCTTCCACAGTTCTGTGGCTTCAGGAGCCGTGCAAAGAAATGCTGTCTGGGTCTTTTTTCTCTGTTTCTTACTCACCTTTGTCCCTGCAGTGGGTGAAAATGTGGCACATTCACCTGGTGAATCCCGTGTGGGGCCTTCACTTTGTCTTCCTCTTTCTATTAGTATTTCTCTACTCAGGGCTTAGAGCCTGAGGAGCCAGCACTGGTTTCCATACAGGGCTCAGAGCACAGATTTGGGGTCACAGCAAATTATCATAGTGGTCAAGATGTAACTGCTGACAGAACTGATATTTGTACTCTTTTTACTTTTCTTCTATCCTTGGACACACTTTCTGGAGATTCTGAGATGTACAAGACCTCCTGTCTTACCAATTTGAAGGACACATGCTTGTCCCAGGTCCATGAAGTTAGACTTTCCTTATCACCAGGGTAGGAATGAAGAGGGGACCTGCATAAGGAAGTAGTGGGCAGGAGGGAGGGTGGCAGTTGAGAGAAAAGCTCTGTGTGATGAGGTGAGAGAGATAAAGAGGGAGAAGTGCCTTCCAGCACTGAGCTTGTCTACTTTTGTGCCCTACCCATGCAGATGGAGGAAATGCTGAGAGCCCACAACAGGAACCCCAGGAACAACCTGCTGAGGATGGAAACCAAGGGGAAGGCCAAGAGCAACAAGATGGTCCTGGCAAACCTGAAGGACCACCCGGACAAGGAGGCAATGAACAGGGTCCACCCCAAGGTGGACGACAACAAGGACCTCCCCAAGGGGGCCCACAACAATTACTTTTCCAAGGGGGCCGACAACAACAAGGACCTCCCCAAGGGGGCCAACAACAAGGACCTCCCCAAGGGGGCTCACAACAATTACTTTTCCAAGGGGGCCGACAACAACAAGGACCTCCCCAAGGTGGCCAACAACAAGGACCTCCCCAAGGGGGCCCACAACAATTACTTTTCCAAGGGGGCCAACAACAACAAGGACCTCCCCAAGGCGGCCAACAACAAGGACCTCCCCAAGGGGGCCAACAACAATTACTTTCCCAAGGTGGCCGACAACAAGGACCTCCCCAAGGTGGCCGACAACAAGGACCTCCCCAAGGCCAAGGACCCCAGTAATCTACAATTCAGGGACAGGTATGATTCACCTTTATTCTCTATCAAAGTACCTCGCTGATATGCTTCTCAAACTTTATTGTGTCAATCAATTGACTGTAAGCATGTTGAGATTTCATAGTCCTAGTCCTGGACCCATTTATAAACATATCTATTCAGACATTGTGGGATAGGGTTGAAAGTCTCTGCATTTTTAATGAGTTCTTTAAGGTAATTCTGATGCTGAGAAACACTACCACTCAATCTTTTTCTTAAGGGTTACCTGTCCTAAATTGGGTAGTCATGTAGCAGTAAAGCCATGTTGTCCCTCTGGTGCTGTGTGTTCTGTGCTCAGAGTCACTGACTCACCATCTCAGGTTTCCACCTGAGCACTCTGCTCAGTCCTGCCTCACCCCACACCTCTCAGGTTCAAGATCTCAACTCAATGATAGTTCACTTGCTACCACTGTGTATTGTATAGTATTTAAAATAGTTTTTACTTAATTCAAGCTCAAGTTTAAAAAAACACACCTACCCTAACAGAAAGATAAGAAATTAAGTCTCAAAGGCATATCACATTCTGTCTACCAACATCCATCTTCAAAAGCCACCACCACTAATTCCTTTGGACACTGTCTTTGAAAATAATTATGTACATACGGTATATATAATTTATCCCACAAATGATCTTACTTTATATGCATATTTGTATGTTGTTGATTTTTAATAATGTATGTCTTAGAAAACTTGTCATAAGTTCATGGAGACATAGAGATCTTTTCAGTGGTTTTAGTTATTTTCTATAACAATATACTATTTTGTTGTGTGGATATACCATAATTTCTTCAACAGCCCGTGTCAATTGACATTTAGGCTGGTGTTAGTTTTTCACTGGGATAGGCTATCTTGCAGGGAGCATGTTGCTAAATATAACATTGAACATTTTCAACAACAACCAAAACATAAGCAACCTAAGAATCAATTTATCTCCCTATCTTGTAAACAACACCTTACAGCACATTGTGTGTTTGGTGCGCAGAAAGAGTGAACAAAAAGAAATTAGGAAGGAAAGAAGGTTGGCAGAAAAGAGACAGGGTGAGGAGGCATGCTCTCACCTACCTCACTTCCACAATTCTGGCAAGGGATTAGACACTTCCTGCCATGTTATTTATGTCTTGTTTATAAAATTCCTTGTTTGTTTGTGTGTTTCAGAGAGTGAATAAGAAGATAACAGTCTTTCAAGAAGCCGTGACATTGGAATAATGTAATCATAACTATCACTTCAATATACCAATAAAATAATCAGCATGCAATTTCTTATTGCTCTTTCTCTTTCTGGGTGTTTATGAGTTTGGAATTTGAGGGCCATGAACACAATCTAAGAATACCCAGGAATCCTTCCCATTGATACTCCCGGCAAGCTTTCCTCCTCCTTTATCCTAGTCTAGTCACCTGCCACATGGAAGTGTTCCATCGTTCCTCCCCACTTTGGGGTTTTATAGCACAAATCCAAAATTTTTTGAAAAATTGTTTTCAGATCCCTTACTTATATTTTTGTAATTTCGGCAGAACAAATAATAGATAAACAATTGAGAGTAAGGCGCAGAGGAAGAGGAATCCTGAAAATTTCTAAGTAATTGATACTGGTTTTTAGAGTAATGAATGTTGTTCTATGACTAGAATGACTGTTCTAGGGAGAAATAGAACGAGTCTTCCTAAACTCACTATATTCTTGTCTCTATTTTTTTTCATTGCTCAATTCTCTCCCTCCTTATGTCTCTCATTGTTCTTTAAAAAAGAAAGAAAGAAAAAGTGGGTTTTGTAAATAATCCAGCATGATGTATTTTATGGGGAAAAGAGTTTATAGTAAAACTTTATTCTAATTGGAAATTTCTTTTTAAATAGGCATTATTGGTAGATAATGTAAATTACCAAACTTGACTTAAGCTAAGAAAAGTTTAAAAAAATAACCATTTCACAGAAGAAAGAATTTAACAGGAATCCACGTTCAATCACCTCTCACAGTCACTTCCAATGTCAGGGGAAACAGTATATTTTAATATTTAACGTTTTATATCATTAGAGAACACATATTTAATGTATTTAATTTTTCTAATATTTAGAAAACAATAACAAGTCTCTGAATTTATTCTGGGGTGTTTATTAAATAAAATATGTAGGACTGCAGATATTCTATTAGGAAAAATACTCAGTAGTACATAAACAACTCAGCATGGGGCTCAAAATAATACACCATGTTCAAAGAGGATTGTAGGGTTGGTTTGATATTAAACATTGGTCACTCCCAAATGAAGTCCACAAAAGTTTAAGTGAGATATTGAAAGAAACCAGATCAGAATGACCTCACCATAAGCACCAGCAAGTGGATGAACCCACATGCACCTGAAGCCTATTCTCTGGCTTCTCTCCTGTTATCCCAGGTGAAGCCTCCCTGCTCCCATCTATGGCTGTCACACTGGATTTCATACCATATCAGCTAATCAAGGATTTTGCTCATTCAGTTATGTCCCTTTTCTCCCTTGAATCTTCAATCTGTGCTTCTTTATGGGATCAGAACAATAAATGTAAATCTGCGGTATTATCTCCCATTTTTACCAAGCTTTTCCTACACCCTGAAACCTCTCCGTCTACAACACTATCCATCTGCCACCTTTATTGCAGAGTTCTTGTAAAGTATGTCTATCATTATTGGCACCCCGCCATTTGCTCTTCCACCCACCCTATAGAGGCCTTTGTACTTATCATTCCACTTCTGTCCAGGTCAACTGTGACCCCATTCCACCCAAATCAAGAGTCAGTTCTCAGTCCTGCACCTCATTTGATCCCTCAGTAATTGGACACCATTGATCACACACTTCCTTTTGGAAGACTTTCACAATACGTCCTGGGACCTCACAATCTCACATTCTCTCCTTGGTTTCTTCTAACTCTCCTCCTTCCCTCCTGCAGCCATGAAGTTAAACCTCCCCCAAATCTCTGTCACAATAAATCACACCTATAGTCATCTAGTTTGCTCCTCTTTTGTCACACATCACACTGCATATGGCCCAATAGCAAAATTCTATCATTTTGAAATTCTGCCTTTAATATAAATCTTATATGCATACATTTCTCATGACTTGTATCTCTATCAACCCTTCTAAGCAAGCATCATTTCTAGCTTACTCCAAAGACTGATTCTACTCTTACGCCGACCATCATTCTCCACTGCAAAAAATTTAAGATCATAGTACTGTTTTATTCAAAATGGTCCAGTGGCTTGCCAACAAAGTGTTCCTGAAGGACAAAATTCAAAGTTATTATAATGGCTAAGGTTGTACAAAGTGGAGCCCCTGCCTATCTCTGAACCTATAGGCTTGTCCATACCTAATTCACTCTTCTCTAGCCACACTGGCCTTCTTAATATTTTTCCAATATACCAAGCCTTGTTCCTAACTTTATCAAGCCTTTCCTACTTTATTAAAACCTATATTTAATGTCTGAGTTGAACACACCAAAAGCTTGAATCCCCTAACTTGCTTTATTTTAATATCAAAACAGTTGTCATTATGAGACAGCCAGCACTCAAGGTCCCCACCTTCTGATAGTGACCCTCTTGTGTAATCCCCAGCACATTACATCAGGGTTGGTCTGTGTGACCAGTGGAACATGGCCAAGGTGGTGATGTGTCACAAGAAAGTGTGGCTTCATCTTTTGTTCTTCAGGTTCTCTCTCACTGTCTCTGTCTCTCTCTCATTTGGGGAAAAGCCAGCTGCTATGTCAAATGCACTGAGGAAAGGCCACCCATTCTGAGCAATTCTCAGAGTCTCACTCATTTGGTCTCACAGTGGGGTAAGCGCCTGGAGGAGAGGAGGAAAAAAGTCACCGTCTCCCCAGTCCTTCACTTTCCACCTGACTTCTGTAACAACCCCACTCTCCCCAAATTGTTCCTAACCGTACATAGGTGGGGTGAATGATAGGCGTGGGTCTGCTCTCTCCTAGTAGCCCCTGCTAGGAAATGAGGTGTCCACCTCCAAATACTATCTCTTGGATACTGATTTTTTTTTTCTTAAAATGAGGAGGCATTTTTTCACTGTCAGTGTTCATAGTTGTGTCCTGTAGTCACTAATGTCAGCAATACTCTGTTGATAATCACCTGTCAATTACTCTTATATTTTCTTCCTCGCCAATCTTTTTTTCCTCCTCATGTAAATAACTATCTTTTTTCCCTCACTTACTTGCTTTTCTTTAAACATCTATGTCCTTTTACAACTTCCAGAAGACTAGCAAAATCCCTCTATGTACAAGTTTCCTCACTCTCACCATGTCAAATAATTTGCTTTTATCCTTGAAATTCCCTTTGCCCCTTTTAAGAAGGATGATATATGTCATGAGTCACTGTCTTCCTCTTTCTTGGTGTTCTTCTATTTGGTAAAGCACATCCTACTGTAGACTTTTGCCAATGACTGAATAAGAGACAAAAGATTTAAGGTCTTTCATGTCTGAGAGAGATTTTAGTCTACCCCACACTTGTTTGATAAACTGGATATAGTATTCTAGTTTCCATATTATTTTTATTTAGTATTTTTACTACTGTTCTTCTGTCTTCTGACTTCTACTGTTCCACTATTGTTTGAATTGTCAATGTTTTATGTGCCCGGAATCTTCAGGAACTTCGTAATCCCTAAATTAATTAGGTACAAGCTGAGATTGAACTATTTGCCACAGATTGTACTGGCACTCAGTATTCTAAGGGCCCCTGTCCTGGGCCCTGCACGTTATATGGGGCTCCACATGAACCAAAGGCATGGTTACTGATTTTTATTCTAATTAGAAAATATTTTGAAAGTTCAGCAAAGAATAAATCAGGAATTGTGGGAGAAGAGGGAAAAGGCTGACACGGGGCTCTCCAGGCCTAATGATGCAGGTTGGAAAATTAAAAAAAAAAAAAAAAAATTAAGAGTTTCTGATATGTGCCACCAGAGGGGGGAAAATGCTTGTTTTTGCTTAAACTTAGCTCGAATACAAAAAGTAGTTCATATAGGTAGACAGGTTTGGCCACTCCCCCCATAACTGCCCCCCTACCACTCCTATGCTCAACAGTATAGTTTGGGGAGCTGCTGAGGACCCCCTGGAAATTCCAAATCAGAAGTGAGGCAGGAGGGAGCAGAGCTGGCTAGGCAGGTGCCCACAGGACCGTGGCCAGGCCAGTCCCGGACCCCAACCAGCTTCCACCCTGTTGTTATGTCAGCAGACAGCCCTGCCCTGCCTCCTCCTCCCACCTCTCAGCTTGCAGGGTCAGGATTGATGCAGGAAAACACATGCTCCTTTAGTCTCTAGGCAAGGTCAAAGGGCAATGTCCCAGGGACAGGCTGTAGGACTTGGGTGGAAATGTGACCTGAACTTAGTGTCCAGCTTGGTGTATAATGATTGATTATTTAGAGATAAGAGTATGTGGGCCACCATTTGTATTTGAGCATTGCAAATGTTAAATTTGACTCCAGGATGATCACTGGGTTCTTTCAACATGGGAACTCACCCCTAAGTCCCAGGAAACGTATTGTAGTGGTTCATGATTCCTTTCCCAGACATTCTCTGTTTCATCTCAAATAATTGTTAGTAGAATATTTTACATTTTCTTTTAAGCTATGTATCAAGTCTTTGATTTTTTGTTGCACTTTATAAGACAGTTCTTTAACTTTATGTTTTATTGAACACATCATTAACTGAATTTACAATCATTAACCTTTTTTGTGTATGTTGTGGTCAATGCTTTATCTAATAGCATTCTATTCTGTATCACGGTCACAGTGTCTATTCTTATCTTTCAGAATATATTGATTATAATCTCTTAAAGGTTTCTACTTCTTCTGATCTTGTGTCTATTTCATCTGAATTACCCCCTGTTTCCTTGAATCTTAGTTTATGAAGATTTTCTTCAATTGTCTGGTGATTCTTTGATTTTTCTTCATACTTAAGAGTTAGACAAAAAGGAAGCTCTACGTGCATTGCAAGGGTTTGGCAGGATCATGTGCCTCACGGTAGGAGGTTGGAGGCTCTGGTAGCTGTTTTGTAAAGACGCCCAGCTGCCTCTGAGACACCACTGACCCTTCAGAATAATCCTCTGGTTTCACGGGCTGCAAACGCAATCTTCACTGCTGGGCCTTTGCAGCTGCCCAGGAGAGGTAGGGCCTCCCTCCATTCATGTCACAGACTTTCACTGCACTGCTCTGTTTTCAGAATAGAATTTCATTCATATTCTCATCAGTGACCCCATGTTTTCTCCAAGTCCAGCACCTCTCTGCTTGAGTTTTTCTAAGTAAACCTTTGCACTCTTGCAGGAACAAGGGAGCATGTGAGCTAATCACTTTCCCGGCACCTGTTGCACCACCATCGTCACCCTGCCCCCTCCCACATCATGTTCAGAGCTCCTGGGGCCTGCAGTCCCCGAGCATGGCCACGGCGCTATGAGACCAATCAGCACCCATTGACGTGGCGCCGTTTCCCAACAGATCCTCACAGGCACTTTACCGTTACCTTTCTCCTTTCTGCTTTGCCACGGACCATTCTTCTGCCTGATTTCAGTTGTTATTTGTTGTGGGTTATAATGTAAGGTTCATCAAAGACAATATCTGCATTTGTGTTTCTTGTTTCTTTTATTTGGGGATGACTCTAGACAGAAATTAGTCTGCTGCTTCTTCATGTCTAAGTAAACCCATATCTGCTTCCAGAGAAACGGAGTGTATGTACTTTACCTCTTTCCTCTTAGGAAGTACAAGTGAATTATTTGGATATTAATATGAAACAAACATTAAAAAAACTCTGAAACTTGACAAACACAAAGTAGACATGCTAGGGACCCAGGAAAACACATGGTGGTAAGCTCCCTCGGTTGTTTATTGTTTGTTTGTTTGTTTTCATCATAGATAGTGGGTTTGTTGCTAAATAAGCCACCAACACAGAAATGTTAACAGGCACAGGTGAAAAAATACCCAACAAGTCTATTGTTTCAAGGCCAGAGACCAGAAAACAGACAGCCAAGGAGGACAGAAAATATTTAGACAACGATCACTCTATTAAAGCCAAACACCATAGAAATCACTGTGGCCAAGTGGGAGCTCAGACGTCACACTTGCCAGGCTGTGACAAGGTGCCCCAACCCTCCTCCAGAGTAGCATCAGAGGAGTAGAAACTGGAACTTTCATTTCCCACTGGCAGTAATGAGCCCCTCACGCTCACTGCAGATCATACTGGGGGGCCTAAACTTTCTCCCCAACCCAGCAATGAAGAAGAACCCCCCTGCTTTCCCCTCTGGGGTTATGGCAGTGGCGGCCACAGGGGAAACAAGAACAAGGTACTCCCACACCTCTGAAACAGGGTCGATTCTCAGAAACCTCGTGGGGAGCCAGAATCCATCCCCCAGCTGAAATAATGCAGAACCCTGCCCTGCTTGGGAGTCAACAGAGGTTGAGAGTGAATATGTACTTGCACCCTCACCTGGCAGTAATGCAGTGTCTGCTCACACCTTTCCCCTGCTGGAGTGGTGCCCGACAGAAGGCGTAACTGAGATCTAGGGTTTCATAATACCTGACATGTCCTGGTTCAAACAAATATCACTTGTCATATCAAAAGCCAGGAAAATCTCAATTTGAATGAAGAAGACAATGAGTAGATGACAGATCAAATATGACACAGAAGGTAGAATTTTCTGACAAAGTTGTTAAAGCAGTCATTATAAAAATGATTCTGTGGGGAATGCAAGCATGTTGGAAATAAATTTTTAAAATTGTGTCAGCAAAAACTCAAAATGCATAGAAGCTCCAATCAGAAATTTTAGAAGTAAAAATTACAATAAGAAAATGAAAAACTCAATAGATGGGCTCATCAGCTGTGGAAAGAGTCAATAAACTTGAAAAAAGAATATAAATTACCCAATTAGACTAACAGAGAAAAAATTATAATAGAACCTCCAAGACCTGTGAGATTGTACCAAAAGGTCTGATATTTATAATACCTGATTCTAAGATGAGTGAAAAATAGGTTGGACTTGAAAAAAAAAATCAAAGAAATAAAGGCTGAAAATTCTCCAAATTTGGCCAAAGACTTAAACCTAGGGATTCCAAAATGTACGCAAACTCCTATTTTCTTAGTCAGTTTGAGCACTTGTAAGAGAATACTATAGACTGGATGGCATATAAATAGCAGAAATTTATTTCTCACAATTCTAGGGGCTCAAAATCCAAAATCAGGATCCCAGCATGGTTGAGTTCTGATGAGGCGCCTCTGTGGGTTTTCAAAGGACATCTTCGCATCATGTTTTCATGGGACAGAGAACGGAAAGAGGGATCCCATGTCTCCTCCACTTTTTATTAGGTCACTAATCTCGATATGAAGCTCTCACCCACATGACCACATATAAGCCTAATTACTTACCCAAAGCCCCAGCTGCAAATGCTATCACACTGTGGATGGAGAGTTCAATGGATGAGTTGTGGGGAGTGGGGCACAAACTTTCAATCCACCAGCCAAGATCAACATACTGAAATTGACTTTAAGATACATCATAGCCAACTAACTACCTGACGGTAAAGACAGAAGAAGAAATCCTGAAAACAGCTAGAGAAAAACAATTTGTCTATGAGGGAAGAACATTACAAGCGATAGAAGGAAACATAATCAGAAACACATGAAAGACACAAGGACTTTTTATATGTTCAAATAAAAGCAGTGTCATTCCTGATTTTTCTATCTGGTTTTTTAATCCTTTAGGAATGAAAGAAGTGTGAAGACATTGGATGAAGGAGAATTAAGAGAACTTGTCACCAGCAGACTTCAGTTCAAAGAATGGCTAAAGGAGTTTCTCTAAACAGAAAGAATATAATAGATGAAGAAATTTGAAACTCCAAAAAGGAAGAAAGAGCAACGGAAAAGAAATAGATCAGTGAATGCAATACATCTCACCTTTAATACTAAGTTTCTGAATGTGTTTGACAATTGAAGTAAATATTATAACACTATCTGATATACTGCTAAGTGCATAGAGAGAAACATTGCAGACAATTATATCATAAACAGAGGAGGGCAAAGGGACATACGGGGATATATTTTCCACTCTTCAATGAAACTGTCAAAAAGTTGACCCTATTAGACTGATTACTTGCATACATGCTGGATAATACTTATTACATCCAATTAAAGAATATGTACAAGGAGATACACTCATACATATAGATACATAAGACAAAATGGAAATCTAAACAAAATGTTCAAGCAACTCATAGGAAGTCAGGACATAGAAACAGAGAAAAAACATGACAAGAAGAAATCATGAAGTAAAATAGCAAATTTATGAGGCAACATATCAGTAGTTACATGAACTGTAAATGGTCTAAAGTAAACCCAGTGGCTGAAAATTGATTACTGGATTGCAGAAACACCATCATCAAGCCCTACACTGGAGTTATATTTGACAGAAGTTGTCAAACTTGTAAATACAATTTAATTAATATTTTATACAATACTTTTTATATAAATTTAGTTTTTTACAATGTATAATATTACAAAAAACATGTACATTTTGCAAATAGCCCATGCACAGTTCTCAGCTCAGCCCATGCCTGGCACAGGGAAGCCTTCACTGGCCGCTGCTATTGTGAGCACAATCATGGGCCGGGGTCCCCACCGTTTGCTTGGTCCCTGTGTCAAGTTCCCCAGGGCTGTCTCAGGGGCCTCACTCCTCCTGAGAGCCACACTTTTCCTAAGAAACTGCTTCCAAACTCAGGGGTTCAACTGCCCCTCCCACACATGTTACAACTCTCCTGGTTTGTCACCCACCTCACTATTCTTTCAGCAGCCTCTTCGAACTGATCAGTCGGAATGTGAAATAAGCCTGTTTTCCATTCCAGATAGATTGTAAGGAGTGACTACGTGAAGTCCACTGACTCTTTTTACTGGGGGAATTTTTTAAATCAACCTATCAGTTCATCATAAAATTTGATGCTGAAATTTGTATGAAATTAAAGAGAAGATGGGAAGAGAAACAAGGAAGATATTGACTGGCAGGACAAAATGTTCTAAATGTGAAAGAAAATCAGTGGAGGACTTCAAACTTCCTTTATACTTACAAGAAAATTTTTGAGACTAGAGGTTTGATGGAGCCAGTGGTAGAAAGAATGGGGCCTTCCACAACACCCATATCCTGATTTGGAGAATTTGCGAATAAGTTAAATTACCTTTCAAATTCAATTTTTTGATCAGTTGACCTGAAAAGACAGATTATTCTGGATTATCCAGGTGGGGCCCATGCAATATCGAGGCTCCTCAAATGTGGCAGAATGAGGCGGAAGCCTCTGGCCCAGGGTAATGACATGAGAGAGATCAGCCACTGCTATCTTTGAAGATGGGGGGACCACAAGCTAAGGAATTTTGGTGACCTCTAGACTCTGGAAAAGCTACAAAAACTGACTCTTCCTTGGAGCCTCCAGAAAGAAACAAAACCCTGCTCACATCTCAGTTTTAGTCCAGTGAGGCCATTTTCCACCTCTGAACTACAGACCTGCATGATTATTGATTTGTCTTGTCTTAAACTACTAAACTTATATTAATTTGTTACACCAGTAATAGAACGATGCTGTTCCTAGCATCATATGATGGTGTCTGTGGTACCTGTCAAGATTAGGAGGCTGTTTTTAAGAAGGCTAAGGGAAGGGAATAAAATTATTGGTGGTGCTAGTCCAAGGTAACTAGGCAATCTTTTCTCTGGTGAAATAAGAACCCATTTTGAACTTCAGGTCAAATGGATATTTAATGAGCCTACACTGAATTGGAAATGGTTAAATAATATCCTCCTCCCATGTGCACAGATCCCTCCACCCTGCTGCTGTTTCTCCTCAGCTGTGAACACCGTCCTAAGATCCCTGTCTGCCTACCCTTAGGCGGCCCTCTACTGTGTAAGGGGAGACTGGTTCTGAAGCTCAGATTAGAAAGTAGTGTGTGACACAGATAATGAAGAATTTGCTTCATTTCCTTAACAACAGAAAGCGAGAGAGAGAAATGGGAATTACCAAGAGAAACAAGAAAACTAGGGCTCAAAAGAACAGCCCCACCGTCTCTCATTTACCACTGTGTCTTGTGCTTGGGACTTCATGGCATAATTTCCAATCCTCACTCCCTCTCCTTGTGCCTTATGTGAGATATGTACATGGTGTCCTGATACACTTTTTGTTTTAAGAAGAAACCACTTTAGGGCCTTCTGGAAAAGCCAAGACTATGGAGAGGTACTAAAATGGGAATCACCTGATTCAGAAGTCGTAGGCTTTGTAGTTTTTAGCTAAATTATTAATATTTGTTCAATGTATCATAAAACCAGATGGCAATTTTTCAAGCTGTCCCTTAGATAAGATTTTAAAGACTGGATGGCAATTCACCTCATAAAAAAGTCAGGACAGAAGGAATCTTGGAAAACACAAGGCAGATGCCTTGTGTATCCTGTGGCTATTTGGTTAGTGAAAATTAAAGTGGATGTGAAAGACCTCAGGGAGAAAAGGGATTGTCTCTAACCTCCTTATTACATTTTATAAGTGAATGGAGCACCTGGAAAGCATTGAGATGGGAACTCTTTTCCAGTGGATTAAAAACAATATTGAAGAGTATGAAATATCTCAGAAGATATCAGAAGCAAAAGGGAAGAAACCCACGAACATGCTGGGAGATTGACTCATTGCTTCCCGTGGAGGTTCTGGGCAGGTCAGCAATTAAGGAAACAAATGGTTTCAATTCACTGTCTGCAGGTATCACTCCCCATGAGTCTACCGTTGTGTTAACAGCCTCCAGTGTGGTTAGTAAACATAGAATTCCACTGAGTCTCTGGCACAAAATGTTCCCACTCCTAAGTGACCAGGAACTGTAGCAGAAATGATGAGGTGGATCTGGGCCACGAGGCTGCTTCCTTCTCTTGTCGTCAAACATGAGAATTTTCATCACCATCCCCAGAGGTTGTAAAGAAGGAAGACACAGCTAACTTTGACCATTCACTACATGCTGTGTAGCACTACGTGCTACAGATTGATGATCAAATGACTCAATTCAAATATCTGTGCTGAGTGCTTAGATCAAGTTCTTTCAAAAAATTTGCCCAAGTGACAATACATATGTTTTAGAAATAAGACACTAACAACGTCCTAGCTGACCCATCCTGAATGGCTAAAGTCCCAAAAAGTAATAAGAGATGCAGTTGACCTGTTGTGAACAAAGCAAGACCTATTCTGTCCGGTGAGGAGGTCCACTCAGGAAGGAGCTCAAAGGTACCATTGTTCTGGTCATCTTCATAAAGGGAGCTGCTAGAAAATTATTTTATCAAAACCACAAGGGGTTTTCAGTCTAGGTCCAGTTGCTCATCACACCCAGGTCCATTTATTGAGACAGTGAAGATTACCAAGGAAGAAATGAATTTTTAATATGACAGACATCTTGTAGGAAGAACAGAAGGAGCTCCCTCAAATCAACTATCCAGCTCATGGAGTTCATGGACTTTTAAAGGAGCAGCCAGGTGCCTTGTGTCAGGGCATGGTGTAACCAACAAAGGGCTATGTGCGTTGAGGGCTGGATGCGGGGGATGGTGAATCTTGTCAGCAAGTCTCCCCAGGGGCCTTCAGAATCTCAGCTCCTTTGTCTCGCAGAAAATCCACTATTTCTGGGAAACAACTCAGAAGCTCAAGTACTTAGTTAAGGGAGAGCATTACATAGGGATCATTGATATTTGTTTAATGGGGACCATATACAACTCCTCCCTTTTTTAGTTCTTTTTTCAGTCTTGACGAATAAGGATGTCAATTCATCTGGCTTCTTTTTGCTGAAATGTGACATAGTTGTGTTATGAGGAAGAACGAATATGTTGGGCCTTTAGCTGAAATTTTAGCACATGTTGCTGAGTTGCCACCCTCTCTCCACCAAGGTAGTAAAGTATATGTAAAATATGTAAAGAACTACCCATCCGCGTCTGGGATCCCTACCAGCAAATATTGGTCCAGTGTTCCCCAGATGAAATCTCCACCCTATAATTTGCCTAATCATTTATGAAAACAGTTTGGGTAGTTGACCCAGCAGTGAGATAAGTTAGTGGAAGAGGCAGTAGATTGACAGATCATCACAAAAGAGTTCAAAAGAGTTGTCTTACCAGGCAAACAAAAGTCCCTAAAGGGCAAGCTAATCACATAGGGTGCATATTTTTAGACATGCCAGGGAGCAGAGCTTGTACCTCAATTGCCTTTTGGTTAGTAAACATATAACAGAGTTAAAGGTCTGAAAAAGAGCAAAATGCTTTACAACCTGTCTTTTTAAAATCTTCTCCCCCTTTTTGGGAATTAAAACCCGAATTCCTGCCTGAAGCCAGTAACCAGAGAAGCAGAGGAGTGTTCTTTGTTCTTTGTTTTCTTTTATCTTAAACCACAGGACATGGCTCAACGGAATTGACCAGACAAAGGTCAAGTGATGATCTTCGCCAGAGATGGGGTTGACCCAGACCACCAATTAGAGTTAAACAACAATAGCCCCAAACTGAAAACCTGCCTTTATAAGATCTGCATTTCTGGTTAACAGAGGGATGATGGCTCTTTAAGACAGGAGTCTGCCATCCTCCTCATTTGACAGAATATTAGTAAACCTCTCTCCTTTTCCTCAAACCACTTGTCCTTGTTTTTAAGATTTGGCCTTGTGGACAAGTACTGAACTGTCAGTAACAGAATTTGGCATCACTGGGTAGGCCCATTGGTGCCCCAGTGGTACAGCACCCTGTAGCCGCTGCTGTGGCTAGAAGAGGTGGGGAGCAGCCCTGGGTCAAGCTGTGGGTATTCACCATCTTTTCAGGGTAAGAGAGTGAACGACCACCCCAGCATCTACCGGAGCATATTTAGTTCTGGGGAATTCCTGTCTCTCCTCCCCAACTTAGATACAGCTCCCCACAACCTGAACCTTGCTGAGGAAAAGGAAATGGATTTGGGAAGTGTTGTGATGCTTCAGCCTTTTTGGTAAGTTCCCAGTGTGCACACCAATACCATTGATTCCACCCATCTTGGGGCAGATTTTGGACCTTCCATCCCTGTGGTAGGGCATTTGCTTGTGGTGCCACTTGGGGGTGAAAGTCACAGTTGAGTGGAAATAGAGAACCTGGGGAATTCGTTTCCTTTTGGATTTGGAGAATTCGGCTCTGGTTTGTATGGTTCCCATTTGTTTGGTAGGTCTTAGCATTGAGATCAAGGTGGTTTGTGTTGGGAATCCCCTGTATTGTCTACTTGTCTTGTTTGGTTCACTGCTGTTTATGAGTTTTTGTTTCAACATGGGAGGCTCCATTTCTATCCCATCTGAAAGCCCCTTGGGGAGAATCTTGGCTAAATGGTCAACTTATATTTATAAGTCTATATCTGAAAGAGAATGGTGTTATTGTAATACTGTGTGGCCAATGTACATGCTGGAGTGTGAGGAGAAGTGGCCATTGAATGAAACGTTAAATTATTATACTATCTTACAACTGGAATTATTTTGTTAAAGGTCAGGTAAATGGGATGAATTTCCATATAAACAGTCTTTCATGCAATTGTACTATAAAGAGGCTGAAAGGCTGTGTGATAAAATTGGGGAGGAATTAACCAGGTTGGATCCCATATGCCCTTTATTCACTCCCACTGCCAGCTCCCCACCACCAGGGAAGGCACTGTGGGCTTGGCCACACATGAGCCCCATTCACTGTGGCCCCTGCCCCTACTGGAGCCCTGTGGCTGGGCCAAGAAGCAGCCCCACACAGAGCTAGGCCTGGGGCAACTGCCACTGCTGCCAATGCCAGCATCTTTGCACCATGAGAGGGGCTGGGGAAGGCACAATTAGAAATAATTCTTCAGTCCCATGCCCACTGAGTTATGACCTGAGATTGGGAATGGTCTCTCCTTTCAAGACCCAGTGGGGAAATCAATTTGGCCAGAGGGCACCCATAGTTGGGGCAGGGCAATTTCCATTATGGCAATATCCAATCAGGGTGCTTGAATGCACAAGGACAGCTGGGATCCTTTATCTGCACTGGCCACTTCCAAGACCCTGTTTAAACTGAACATGAGGAAAAGGTATTTAAAAGGTCCGTGAACTAAGCAGTGGTCCTATCTCTGCCCACTCCCTCTCTCAAGCCTCTAAATATTTTTTCATTTTTCTGTCTCTCACTTAGTCAAGGAGTCTTAAGATTTGAATGCCTTCTACCCCAGCAAACCTCAACAATTTTAGAGATGCCTGAAATTTTGGCTAAAATTAAGCTTTGGACCTTACAAGAGCAAATTTCTAAATAATTTGATTATGTCTACAAGTAATAGCTAACTATATCGTATCACTGCTCTGAGTGTATTGGAGAATTGCAGGTAGTAGTTGGAGAAATCTAGACATTGTATTTTAGTGGAGGCTGAAGAGCCTATTAAAATGGGGTTTGCGGAGTGAGTTTAAATTCTTGCTCTGCCTCTCATTGTCTCCTTTGCAGGGTACACCTCCCCTGCAGAATGGTGCTCACCCTCAGTATTTGTAGCATCCCAGCTACGCAGCATGTAGTAAATGGTCACAGCTGTGTTTTCCTTTCCAACCCATGGGGTGTCAGAAAAAGTTTCATTTTTGACTCAAGAACAAGAGGCAGCCTCATGGCCCAGATCCATCTGGTCATTTCTGCTAGAGGACTGGACCTCTCCTGTTTCCACTCCTGCCTATCAACACATGGTTTGTGGCAAATATCCACAACCCAAAGTTCTTTGGTTTTTAATAGGAAGAGTCATTTGCCTGAGCATTTTATCTTTTAAATGAAGAAGTGTATTCCCGTATTTCTACTAGATATCATGACTGTTTATTCTGAAAAACCCATGACTAGAACACCAGGTAAGGCTGTACATTTTTGTATTTTTTTTATTTATTCCTAGGCTTTGAGTGACTTTTCTTGGAAGGGATTCCAGAACAGACTCAAGAACTGGGCCTCTGGTACTCTGGTTTCCCAATATTTTGGAAATGACATGTTGCTTCTGAGCGAGTGCACTTGCTTGCCCGTTCAAAACACTGCAAAGTCCTCATTTTCTTACTGTGACACTCAAACAAGGTCAAGAAAGTCTCTGTCACTCTAGATTCCCATGTGACTATGAGGATTTAACATGTAATAGAAACTACAAACAAACAACAAAAACTTTTCCTAGGTGAAGTCCCTGAGATTTGGCAGTGTTGTTCACTCAGCACAGCGTAAGATATCTGGCCACTTGAAATGGGGTGCTGCTGAAACAAAACACCTGATACATGTGACATTAGCTTAATATTGGCTTCATTGGCAGTGAGTGGCAAGAAAAACATCACTGGTTACTGAAAAGCAAGCTGCAAAGTATCAAAACACTTAATAACCTGCCACCTATGATTACTTGGAAGGTAGATCATATATTTGATGATTTTGTAACTTTAGGAAAAGAAAATAATTGAATAATATTAATAGTGCATTTGACAACATATTTTTAATTGGTGTCTGAAAATAATTATCTACGGTCAAGCTAAATAGCAAACCGAGAGGGAGACTCTCTGAAAGAAAGTGATGTTTATTTGGAACTAGCATTGCAATGGGAATATGTGTGCCATAGTAAACTATGTGTCTATTCAGAGAGATAAAGGAAGACAAGAGTTTTTACAGAAAAAGTGAGGGGGATTATATAATTGTTTTGAAATGATTATCCTTGACTACAGGGATCACTAACAAGGGTGGTGCCAGTCTAAGGTTGGACCAGCAGTTCCTGGGCAGATGTCCTTGCAGAAGTATTTTTGTTGTATAAGGCCGGAGATGGCCTTTGTGCAGTGTTGTGATTTTTGTAGAGTCTTCTGTGATAGCTCTTGTGATCAGTCATAAGTGCATGAGAATCCCTCCTTCTTGGCCTTCCCAGGCTCCATGGCAGGGTTTTAGCACAAGTGACTCCATTTTGATTCTGACAACTTTTACACTACTTTGCAAGTAGGAACAAGAATTACCAGAGTCTAGATACTTGGGATCTTTGAATGGAAGAGGCAATAGCTTCTCAACACCAAATAGTGTTTGAGTTTTAAAGTCTGGTTTTAACTCAACCTTCAGGCTAAGATTATCTCAAAGATATGGTTGTTAAAAGTTCTGATTATATTTCATATACAGATAAAGGACAAACTAATAGTAATTATTCTTTCAGTTTGAAAAAGTAACTCAAGGCACAGAGATTAAATATCTGATTTTCCTGATAAAGCCTCAGAATGCTCAATGCATCTGACATTAGGTCCAGAGAGAAAAGGGCAAGGGTGAAAAAGCAATGAAATATAGCAAATGTATTATGAAGATAATAGGGAGACCACAGAAGATATGAGGATCTCGTGAAGATAAAACTTTTTTTTCTAGTTCTAAAAGTACATCTTTTTCTAAACATAACTATTACTTTATTCCTCCCTCTCAGGACACCTTCAACTATCGCAGGCCCGAAAGGAGACCTGCCCCTGCTATAGGACCCTAGAAAGGTAACAGTGCCAACTGCATAACCCTTATGTTAGCTATGAGAAGGGTAAGTGGGAGGAAAGAGCCATCACCAAGAAAGAGAAAAACCGAGGCATGTGGCAAACCTAACAAATGCGTGAAGGCACCAGTCAGAAATCCAAGTAAACTATCATTTGCCATTTTACCAGTTCTGTGAAGATCTTAAAAGAACTCCCATAGCAATGGATTAGTGTTACCATCAAGAAATGCGTTTGGGAGATAAGCTGGTGAGAATGACTGAGGTGATGGAAGTCGATACCCTGTTCTTTCCTCAGCCGAGGCAGTGGTGAATCCCACAGTTAGTGCTACAACAAAAACGTCCTCCTCTGTACTAGGCTTCTCTTCAGACAGAAAAATCCATGATTTTATCATAATTTCTCATTTTTAATTAAGGGATTGATATAATAAGGGGTTAATAATTTTTATTGTTTCAGTACTTCTCTGTTACTATTTCTTTTAATGCCATTAAGAAATCAGTTCTACTGTAGGATAGGGCCATATTGGTCTTTATGAAATCATAGCTATCACTATTCAAATGATTTAGCTAGCAATTTCCATACTAACACATATTTTCTTTCTTATATAAGAGCCACAGGTGATAATTTTCCATATTCAAAATAGCACCCAAACAATGAAGTCTAGTGTTCTCAGATACAAATATGGACAGTTTTCTCTCACTGATTTAGCTGTTTGGTTCACCCTTAAATGCAACTTATGAACACATTACAGTCCTCAATTTGGACACTAGCAGGAGTTTGAAGAATGGAATTGACAGATTTCTGAATTAAGAGATGGCAATCAGCATCACTATCCCTATCAGCATCATTATTTATTAGATTTTAAATCATTTACTAGCAGGAATGAACTCAAAACCAGCACTTTGGATTCAAAATCCGACCCCTTATACCATTAGTCATAAATACCTCTGTAGCAATTAACTTTTCATTCTCCCAGAGGTACTCTGTTCACACTCAGAAAACATATTGGTAGTCTAAAAGACAAAAATAAATACCATGCATATTTATTCCACTGTTTTGGCCATTTTAATATATTCTATTTCATCTAAACAAAGCTTCAATGCATGTTCATATGAGTATGCATACACAAACACCCTCAAATATGCTATAAAAAACTTATTCCATATGAATAAGTCATAAACATTAGAAATTCAAGTTGTTTTATAAGGCAAATAAGTTTCTATGATCACAGAAATTCGGACAGCACGTACTATATCCTTCTCTTGGATTTTAACAAAATACCTTAGCATATTAAGTGCTCAGAAATGTTCTTCAGCACAGAACATTGTTTAATGTGCTTCGTCTGGTATTTACCAAACTTATTTTGAAAATGAGAACTGTTTCTACACAACATTTATCAGCATCATGTTAACAAAGGATCCTCAGGAAACGCGCTGAGCAGTACTGCTTTGTAACATCTTTCTTAATAATTACATAGAAGCGCATAGACCTGTGTATTATGCATTTATTTAAAAAATGTTCTTTTTTTTATTCTTTTAAAATATTGTTTGGGATGTTTCACAGTATTTCATATAATAAACCTGCTATGATTTGGGTTTGCCCTCACCAAAAGTCATGTTGAAATGTGACCCCCAGTGTGGTGGTGTTGGGAGGTTGGCCCTATTGGGAGATGTTTGAGTCATGAGAGAAAATCCCTCATGAATGGCTTGGTGCTGTTCTTGCAGCAGGGAGTGAATTCTCATTCTGGAGAGACTGAATTAGTTCTCGTGTGAATGTTCCTGCAAGCATGTGTTTTTATAAAGCCAGGGTGTTTCTGAAAAGCTCAGCACTTGTCCCTGAGGCCACATCAGAAGAACAAGGACAAATAGATGAGAAGGAAAGAGGAGTTTATTAATTTGGTGGCAAATGAGGAGGATGGAGACTCCTGTCTAAAAATGTCATCATCTTCCTAATAAGCAGAAATACAAAGTTTTTAAGGGAGAGTTCTCAGCTTCAGGCTATATTCTGATCAGTCCCATCTCTTGGGAAGACAATCTCATGACCTCCACCCATCTGGGAGGCCCACCTGGACCTCCACCCCCAAGGACAGTTTTGCCAGGCATCTCCTGTAATATAAAGAAGAAAGGACTCTCCCCTGCTCCTCCTGACCAGTGGCCTGAGGCAGGCATGCAAGTTTTTGTTCCTAAAAAGATTTAGAATGTTTTAAAGAGACACAAAATATTTTTATCATTTTTTAGCCATTTTCTGTTACAAGGTGCCTCTTGAGATTTGCCTCTTTGTGTCTCTTTACCCTTTGACCTTCTGCCATGTTGTGATGAAGCAGAAAAGCCTTCACCAGAAGCTGAGCGATGCCAGCACCATGCTTCTTGAAATTCCCAGCCTGCAGAACCATGAGCTAAATAAACCTCTTTACTTTATAAATTACTCAGCTTCAGGTATTCTGTTATGGCAATACAAAATGGACTAAGACAGAAACTTAGACTAAGGAATGGGGTGTTGCTATAAAGATAAATGAAAACATGAAAGTGTTAGAGCTGGTTCCCCTCGGCCCCAGGAACAGAGAGGCAGAGTCACTGAGGCTGCAAAAGGCAAAGGAGTTTATTGACTAGCTCGAGCTAGGGCCCAAGTCCCAGAGCACCAACGCAGTGTCCTCTCCACGAACTAGGACCCCGCTCTGGGGTAAAGGTTAAGCTTTTATACTTTTGTGTATGTTAGTTTTCACATGACACGTTAGTTTGCACACGACACGTTAGTTTGCACCGACACACTGGGCTGCTGCACATGACATATTGGGCGCTCTATCCCCCTTTAGTTTATTTGTTCTTTTAAAAGTGGCTGATAGTGTTGGCTCCTGATTGGTTGACTCTAAGCCTCGGGCTTTTTGCGCCGGTGCCAGTTGTGGTCAAAGTCATTCAGGGGAAGAGGAGGGTCTGAGATGGGGGGGAGGCTGTTGTTGCATACCTTTTAGTTTTTGGTTACAAGCAATACTGGCAACACACGCCCTGCACAAGCTGTTCATGCGTTGATCATGCCTTGCCCTTCTTATCTGATTAGCTGGTTGGAGGCCCCGGGACTCTCCAGCCCTTTATCAGGAAGTAACTTGCGGTTATCTCCCCGGGGCCTTGTTTTCCTTAACTTTAGTGAAGCCTGTCATGGCTCCACCTAAGCTAAGCGCCAAGCCAGCAAGCCACGTATACAGAAGCAGAACTAGGCTGTTAGCTTCTCACATCCAGGAAGCCTAGCCGATCATGGAGTTGCCCTTGCTCTTATACCTGTTTTTCATTCTGATTAACTATATTTATCAAACAACTAAAAGCAAGCACAGTCACAGAAGCAAATATCATCAGTTAGAATCAAAGAGAGCACACATTTTCCTACTATCAATTCCTGTTCTTCAAAAACAGCTTTGGAACTGCATGAAGGGCAGTGGTTGGAAGAGTTTGGGGAAGCAGGTCGGAAGAAGACTGTGTTGCTGGGGACGGAGCATTAGGGCGATTCTGGGGAGGGCTCAAAAGAAGACAAAAAGAGGAGGGAAGTTTGGAACTTCTTAGAGTTGGTTAAGTAGTTGTGACCAAAATGCTGATAGCAATATGGAAAGTAAAGGCCGTTCAGATGAGGTTTCAGATGGAAATGAGGAGGAACTCACTGGGAACTGGAGCAAATGCACCCATGCTACACGGAAGGAAGGGAAGAACCTGGCTGCATTGTGTCCATGCCCGAGGGATTTGTGGAAGGCCAGACTTAGGAGTGATGACCTGGGGTGTCTGGTGGAAGAAATTTCTAACCAGCAAAGTGCTCAAGAAGTGATTTGGTTACTTTTAACAGCTTTTGCTCAGTTATTATAGCAAAGGAATTACCTAAAAGCCAAATTTATAATTAAAAGGGAAGAAGAGTGTAAAAACTTGGAAAATTCACCATCTGGCTACATGGAATAGAGAGGAAGAACATTTTCAGGAGAGGCTCCTAGAATGCAAAGAGAGACCTTTTGATAAAGAGATTAGCAGGATAAAAGGGAGCCAGGTGCTAATAGTCAGAACAATGGGGAAAAGGCCCTGAAGGCCTTTCCAAGCTCTTCAAGGTTGCCCCTTGCAACAGGCCCAGAGGTCTAGGAGGACAGAATGGTTTCCAGGTGCAGGCCTCAGGCCACTGCCCTCCACCACCTCAAGGCGCTGCTCCCCACATTTTATCCTCTTGAAGCAGCCCTGGCTGAAACAGCACCAGATGCAGCTGCAGCTTCAGGTGCTGCTGCTCCAGAGAGCATCAATGGTGAGCCGTGGTGGTATCCATGTGTGTGTGGTATTAATTCTGCAGGCCCACACATCACAACCATAAAGCTGCATCTTCTTGAAATGTTTGCCTGGGGAACAGATTAATAGCAGAAACCTATCAGGGACATTGTAAAAGAGTATGCAGTTTGCTAGAGTAAATATAGTCCTATTCGAAAGGTATACAGTGCTTCTCAATTTCATCTTTCAAGTCAACGTTTCTTTCATATTCTTCTGTCTTCATACTTTTATCCATGTTTACCACTATAAGATGACAAGCCAAAAAGACCAAAGTCCCCAACAGTTTCACGAAAACTGCACTCTTAACTCTCCTTTTTAGATAAAGAAAAATAAGGTTGGAGAAATTGGCAATCTCGACCAAATAAAGCATACTAAGGCTAGTTGCAACTCAGATGCCAAAATAGGTGATTACTGCCCAGGTGATATAAGCAATAATTCTTACTTCTAGAAGATATAACGCTGATTAAACACAGTTGAATACCAATTTAATAACATTATTCAGAGAAAACCAAATCTGGAGACCACGAGAGCAGTGAGAATTTGATTAGCTCAGAAGATCTTTCATCTCTTGATCCAGTAACGAAGTTCACCAGTGCTATGAAGCCATTGGCAAGTGTCCAAGAACAAATTCTGCACTACTACAGTGGACATGTTGTTCAGTAGTAAACTTATTGTGTCTGGAAGCAAAAAAAAGACAAACCTATTATTAGTGGTTGTGATCCCTTAATATATTAACCTTAAGTTCTACTGGCACCTGGTTTGGTTGTGCAGTAAAGTTTTTGTTTTCT
Source organism: Lemur catta (assembly GCF_020740605.2). NCBI lineage: Eukaryota > Metazoa > Chordata > Mammalia > Primates > Lemuridae > Lemur > Lemur catta. The sequence continues at coordinate 89,242,958 of NC_059133.1, read as the reverse complement.
TTTAAATTCTGTTACCAACCTCAAGCAGGAAAGCACCAGAGTATACTATTTGCTACATTTAATGCTGTCTTTATGGAAAACATTCTTATTCCCAAAGCAGCTCAGAATAACTACTACTCATATACTTCATGTCCTTACCACACAGGCTGGAATCTTTCATAGCTGATGTTGGCATGAAAGCTGAACTGTCATTTGCTAGCATGCAAATAAAGGTGTATTCGCTTTCATTGTTTTGCAGTTTTTTGCCTTGTCTAACCTCTACATAATTTGGGTTCATGAAGTTTAGATGTTAGCTATTAAAATTTTTAAACTTAATACATAGAATCTGCAGGAAATGGCTAAATTGGTAGATGGAGATTAGTAATCCGGAGATGACCTTAATGGCTCATTACCATTAAGGGTTTATTTTAACAAAAACATTAGATCCATGTAGAAAGGCTTAAAGGAACTCATCTATAGGTTTTTCAAATTTTTACTATCAAAAGCTTCCCAGTTTCCCTAGGAATCCCCAGGAAAACTAATATTCCCTCACATTGGGAGCTGATAACTACTCCTTATATTTAGTTTTATTGCTTACAAACTCATAGACACACACCAACACACACACACCATCACCCGTACATTTCATGTAGTTTACAGAAAATTCTAAGGAGCCATAAGACATAAATTATTGTCCTGTAGTTTCCAAAATAGAAAATGAGTCTCAGAGGGCTCATTTAGATTTAAATCCTTTTCTTTCACACTCAGCTTTTTAGTCCAGAGCCTGGTATTGCAGAAAGTGCCCATGCTACCAAGCCAAGAAATTAAAGACAATTTTTAAAAAGTGTATTTAGATACCTTTTTTTTACTATGTACTAGTATTATGTTTCCAACATTGTCTATTAATATATCTACTTTTGTCTGTTTATTGCTTTTTACAAAGAATCCTTTAGTCTGCCCTCATCTGTATTTTATTTTAGTTTTCGGTGTCATCAATTTCTTCTTTATTATATGAAAATTAGAAAATAGTTAAAAATACAAGCTTGGAAACCAAATTGCTTGTGCTAACATTTCAATTTTCCCATTTTCTAGCTGTGTAACCTTGTGCAAGGTACTTAACTTCTTTCATTCTTCAGTTTCCTTAAGTACTTAACGTAGTACGATTGTTTTCAGGATTAATCATGATAACATATGTAGAAAACCGATGTACAGCTGTCTGTATACAATAAAACTAAGTTAACACTAACATTATTATTAATATTATTTTGTTTCTACCTTCATTCTACTTTTTAAAGATGACTTTGTCACCAATCTTATATCTTCTTGAGTTAAATTTTGGTCCATTCATCTTTTAATTTTCTTTTAATAAATACATTCATAGATATGAATTTTTCAGCTTTGGCTGAAATTTTCAAACTTCAGTTTAGGTAGTGCTTTAGTTGTTGTTCAGTTTTAAATTTGAGATTAACTCTAATGTGTATGGGTTTTTTTTTAAGATTTTGTACCTATGATTGAATTAGAGAGTAATTTACTTTCCCAACTTATGGCATATTATTATTGTTAATCTTATTTCATTAAAGTATCATATTATGGTAATCTGAGAATATATTTTGTGTAATAACCATTCTTTGGCATTTATTGAGAATTTGTTGGCTTAGTACATGGTCTATGGTTTGACGAAGTTAAAAGTTTCACTCAAATGATTGTGCATTCTCTGTTACTGAAGGACTCTACATTTATCTAGTAAATTAAACTTATTACTTGTGTTATTCACATCCTTTTTATAGTTACTAATTTTGCTTAATCTGTCAGCTTGTGAAATACTTGAATTTTTATTGTATATTGATTCAACATTTTGTCCATTTTTAAAACTTCGATTTATTTATTTTGATACTATATTTTTAAAAGCAGTCATGGCCATAATTATTATATCTTATTTTTTGTTGTTTTATTAACTTAAATATCTCTCTTTAAATACTGATACAATTCACCTTAGAAAGCATTTCATTTGATATTAATATTGCTCCATCAGCTTTTGTTTGGTTGATATATTAGTTTACGATTTAGCTTCATATTACAAAGCTAAAGAAATGAGTAAAAATATACTAGTGATTTAATTAGATGGAAGTTTGTCTATCTCTCATCTAACAAAAGGATCCAAAGTTTGGATGCCAAAATGCACATGATAATATAGGGGGTCTGCCATGAACCAGGAAGGGAACAATGAATGTTAGAAAGCCCCTAGCAGTCCTTTGACCATTGGTATTCTTACATCTTTACCCACATACTTTCTACTATTTTTTATTTATTTCTGTTAGGTGTGATTCTTGTATATAAGATATAATACACAAAATTAAAATATATAAAATTTATAAATGTATAAAATATATAAAATTTAATATTAATATGTTATATATACATATAACATATATTTACTAACCTAAAATTTGAGAGTTTCTGCCTTTTGATGACCAACTTAATTCATGTAGTGATTTTTGATAACTCTGAACTCATTTCTAATGTCCTACTTGTGGTTTTCATCATGCTTTCTCTTTTCTTTTCTAATTCTCTTTGTCTGCTTTGTCTTGGATTGATGGAATTGTTGCTATTGCTTTTTCCAAGCCATCTATTTAGATGTTTACTTACTTTTTCTATTTTTTTATTACAAAACATACATTTGTTAATATACATAACGTGTTTCTTTTTTTAATCATGTTTCAATTAAATCACTGTCTTCTTTCAATCCAGGCAAATTTCTTGACATGTTTTAAAATTTCTTTGCACTATCAATCCCTTGCAATATGTGCTATGCAGATTTTTTTGTTTTATTAACCATCGATATTGAAGTATAACTGCATAATTTATGTAGAATAAAATTTAGCAATTTTGAGTATGCAGTTTATATATTGGATTTGAACACTAGCTTGCTTTATACTATAAAATATCAATTTTATTACAACTTACATGCAGCCAATGCTTACTTATTTTCTCAGCAGATGTAACATTTTATTTGCTCAACATCACTTCTTTCATCCCAATTTTCCCATCTTAATTTATTTTTTGTCTTTATATTCGTCTACTCAGGCTGCCATAAGAAAATACCACAGACTGGATGACTTAAACATCAGAAAGTTATTTTCTTATGGTTCTGGAGGCTGGAAATCCAAGATGAAGGATATGAGCTAAAAATAAAATCCTAAGCCCTCTGCTAACTGAATGGACCCCTCTCAGCCCTAGGAATCCCAGAACACCTTAAAACTGAGGTGAGATCCCAGCCATGACAGGATGGGAGAGATAAAGCACAATTATACATGCACATGATTACTCTTTTCATAAATACAACTCCTGTAGCTTGTTAAATATGGATATTTAGCCACCCTGCTCAGTATAAAATCCTGTTCCCTTTTTCTCTCCCTTTAAGCATGTGTACCTGGCTTGTGGCTAAGAGCGTGTTTTCAGGCTTGCCAGAATGGCTGCTGCCAGTTGTAAAAAGACCTTTTTATGGGAAATAATGCTCTCCTTGTTCCAAAGTATAACCCTCAGTATATTTTTAGTTAACAAAGGGCTGCAGGGTTGGTTTCTGATGAGGCCTCTCTTGCTGGCTTACAGACAGGCCACCTTCTCATTGTGTCCTCACCTGGTCTTTCCTCTGTGCCCACGGACTCCTGGTGTCTTCCAGTCCCGTTGAATTCGGGGCCCATCGTCATGACCTCATTCAACCTTTGAATGCCTCCTTAAAGGACTTATCTCCAGATACAGTCACACTGAGGATGAGGACTTTAAAATGTAAAATTAAGAACATTTACTATAAGCACCAAAATTATATATTCTTTTATGTGCTTTTTCCACCAAACTGAAACAAAATACATATGGATTTTGGGGGCATGTAAGTCAGCCCATGGTAGTCTTTCTGAAGTAGATCCATTAGTAGCATTTTCCACGAGGAGGTATTTTTAGTAAATAGCCCCAGTCTTTTTTATTCAGAAATATTATCTAATTCAATCCCAAATTTTAGCTAAGAATTCAGGATTATAGTTACATTCCTTAGCACATTGAAAATATGAATCAATTGTCTTCTGGCACATAATTTTTTTGATAAGGTTTCTCTTGGTATTCAAATTAGGTTTTCCTCCTCCTTTAGAGATTATCTCATTATTTGCAGGTACTTTCCGAATTCCAGTTTGCCTCTGATGGTGAAATGTTGCTACAATATATCTAAATGTGAATGTGTATATGGTGTTTCATTAAATCAAGAATGCATAGAGTAGAAAAACATACCTTTGTTTTAGGTGCCACTGTTAACAAGTATCATTATTTTAATTGGTCAGAGATCACCTTAGTAAATAACAAAATACATTTGATGCTTTTTAGCACAGATTTTATTAGAGTGCCACATGCAGAAAAATAAGACAAGATTCTCTCTGAAAAAGATTTTTAAAAGTATGTATCTCAAAGCCAAAGTCAGTATGTTTATTGTTGAAACACTAAGAAACACTCCATCTACAAAGATATCAGTTATCACCACAGTTACTTAACATTTTGAATGTTCAAGTCAGTTCATTATACAAACCAACACCAAAAAATTAAATTATAAATAATTAAAAAGAAGAAGTAAAAATAATCATCATAAATCAATAAATGCAGATAATGTAATTTTCTATCTGCAAAAGACAAACTGTGAGCTGAAAACATTAACACGTGTAATGGTTTAGCAAAGAAGCTGGCTTCTAACTCAATAAACAAACAGAAACAGTCACTTTGGTTTGTAGTGTTGGTGACTAAAAGAAGATTGAAAAATTGTACAAAGTTACTTGAATTGGAAACATATTAATTAGGTACCAAATATTATAGAAAAAAATTAAGAACAGTTAATATAACCACCAAAATTATATATTCTTTTATGTGTTTTTTCCACCATATTGAGATGTGGTTATGAGCAGCCTGTTCCTGCTGATGCGTCATCTGAATTTGGGGGAGAGCCTCCCTCTGCTGGGGACTGTTACTCTGCTCTGAGCTTGTGTCTCCATGCACTACTGGGTAACACAGAACCTCAGTTTCTTCACGTGAAAAATGTTGTTACTCCCATGTGAGTGTTAGAAAGTTATGAAGTATACAGATTACAGATTTATTTGCCTCATACATATTATATCTTCATCTTTTTAGTGGCTACCTATGACATAGGCCCACTTTTTATTTTATAGCGTATGTTTCTTAGTAAAATATCTTTAAAAAACACATCCAAAAGATGTTCAGCACAGATATGTTCCATGAATAAATGAGTAGATGAACTACATTAAGACAACAAGACAATCCATTCCAAACACAGAGCCTGCATGTGAAGGGATTTCTTTGTGAACATAGGCTAGGAGTAAATTCATAACTTCTAAAAATATATAGGATTCTCTTATGTAGAAGATTTAACAATATTAAACACAGGGCACATGACCATGATTCCCTCCCTTTTATCTCACACCTTTAACTTATTTTATATTTTTCACCTATTAGTTTTTATTTCTGCCATAAAACCAATATTAATAACACATGCATATGATCAAATCGCTGCTAATTATGCATTTGTTGATCACTCATGAGTTACTTTAAATTTCTGTCCCTATGAAAACCTGGTTGCATTCTTATTTAAAAAATCTCAAAAAGGTTAATGATTGATACAAGATTGATATGTTACTATAAAGACTTCTTATATTTAAGTGGTCCATATTCATATCCTTCTATGTATAACTATGTTAATATACATTCTTGTATATATTCTTCCAAGTTGTAATATGTTTGGATACTGTTTATTTCAAGTATACTATTATAAAATTCATAATTTATACATAATAAGAGAATATTGGGAAAGTATACATTTATATAACATACAAGAATTTCTTATAAACTGATTTTCCTCTATAATACTCAAGAGGATTCCCTAAATGGTGTATGGCCTGAGGGCTCCCCATCTTTGAACCTACACCTCAGCCACCACAGCACCGAAACAGAGGCCTGTCTCAGCTTACTGTTGTGCAGAATCAGGACACATGAGTGGCCTGAAGGATAAGCAATTCCAAAAGCCTGACAAAACGTGATGATCCAACTTTTCTCCACCAAGTCAGAGCTCCAAACTGGTATTAAATAAGACAGAAAGAAAACGGCGTATAGTAGGAGGAAGGCGATCACGGCTTGCATGGCTCTCATGTGGACCGTGGTGCTGGCATCTGCAGATCCTTTGGCACCATGCTGCATCTTCTTAACATGTTTCCACAGGGAAGAGATTAGCAGGATAAAAGTTGTCAGGGACAAAGTAAAGGGTATGAGAGTGAACGTAGTGTTGGTGAATAAAAGAAGAGTGGAAAATTGTACAAAGTTACTTGAAATGGAAATGCAAGTCCTGTTTCTTTCAAATTCATTAATCCAGGTATTAACATGGATGTTTATCAGTGCAATATTAAAAAACAAGAGGACCAACGTCACCACAAGTATCACTGAAACCACCTTTTTAACTCTCCACTTTAGGTAGAGAAAACTCGAGTTGGAAAAATTGGCTATCTTGAGAAAATGAAAGATGCTGAGGCTTGTAGCAAACCAGACGCTAAAATGATTGGCCACTGTCCAGGTGACAGTAAGTGTTCTAGAGAATTTTTCAGACATAAATAAAGCTGGATTAAACATAGATACGTACCAACTTAAGAATATTAACCAGAGCAGAGCAGTTCTGGAGATTGCCAAAGCAGTGAGGATTCGATCAGCCAAAGAGACCTTTCTTCTCTTCACCCAGTCAACACAGTTCACCAGTGCTATGAATCCGTTTCCCAAATTTCCAATTATGAATTCCACAATGAAAATGAATGTAAATGTGTTATTTATGACCCTGCCCATTGTCTGCAAGAGAATGCTCCAATGTCTAATATCACTGCAGAAAATTTCTTAATGCATTTATCTCAAAATATTATGTTTATCTGATTCTTGAAAATTCAATAATAAACTCCCTTTAAAAAACTTGTGTACACAATATTAAATCAGCAACCATCAAGACTAGCTAATGACTGGATTGATAGCTTTCTTCATAAAAATTTTTGTAGTTCCCCAGACAGCTCAGCTGAGCTTCATCCAGATACTGTGTGCCTTACATACAGTAGGTTGACGTTTCTTGTAGTGGGTGATGAAGGAAATGCTGAATTCTCATTTGCTAATATGCAAATAAAGATTTATTTATTTTCATTGATTTGCTTTCTTTCTTCTTCTTTTTTTTTTTTTTGGCTCATCTGTATATTTGAGTCTGTCAACTTGAGTTCTGGGTAAGTACTATTACAAAATTCTAACACATACAGCAGGCAACAAGAATCTAAATTGGTTTATGTGACCTCCTAAGCACATCCTAAGCACTGAGGTTTTGTAAACACATTAAAGTTAAGGGTAGGGAAAATGGGAAGATGACAGTTAAAGGGTACAAAGCCTCAGAGGGGAATAAGCCTTGTTTTGTTTGAGATCTATTGCACACTATGGTTAAAATAGTTAATAATACTGTATTGGACATTTCAAAATCTCTGAGAGAGTATATTTCAAATGTTCTCACCAAAAAAAAAACTTAGGTACTTGAAGTGATAAATATGTTACTTAGTTTGATTTAATTATTCCACATTATACTCATAAATCGTAACATCACTTAATACTCCATAAATATATACAAGTATATAATTTGTCAATTTACAATAAATTTTTTTAAAAAGAATTGATTTTTTAAAAAAAGTTAGTTCTGTAAAAGGACTTATTCATAGTTATCCAAAGCTTTTCCTACAAAGTAACGGTTTTCTAATTTCATAGAAGTCATCATTCTTAGAATGCTGGTTACCAAGAATAATATTTATTTATTGTTTACCTTTTACAAGTGCGTGCATACACACAGATTTATTTATTTATTTATTTGGATCTAAATCCCCTTGTTTTTCCAATAATTCAGGTTTTTTACTTCTTCAGCATTTATTATGCATCTTGTTCATGCTTAGTATTGTGATAGTTAAGACATTGTTTTAGAAGGGCTTACAAGTTTATATTACATAATATTAAATGTAAATATTCAGTAAACTTTGGTAATATTTTTTCTATGCATTTGAAAAGAGAGAGAAATCTTTCTGTTGTCCCATATAGCAGTCACTGGGTTTGAATGAGTTCATCCAAAAAGCAAGAATTCTCCTCATTCCATGCATCTCCCCTACCTAGTAGGGCACATTCCTCAGTCAGTACCAAATACCTTCTGAGTTTATTCACATCCACTCACCCTTCCAGCAACACTTCTCCATGACCTCCACAACAGGAACCAATGTAGATGATGGACAACACACTACCTGGCCAAGTGTAAAAGAAAATAAAAATCTCAGGACCACCCCCTGCCCCTCAACAACTCCTTATGCAAAAGGTCAACCCTGGAGGCTGAGTCACACACCACCTCCTTCCAAATGAATACCTGTTATTAACATTATTCATGAGCCAGATCCCCATGGAAAGGCAAAAGGCCTCAGGCATCTAGAGAGACTTCCCCCACAGATCATTTATAAGGAAATTCCTTATTGGCCTCCCTTAAAAGAGGACATGCAAATTGTAACTTTAGTTCTACAGGACAAGACCAGCTCCCAAAACTAAAGTCTGTTCAATTTCACACTAATAATGTTGATTGTAAGTTTATCTTTCCAGGTGTAGAACAGAGACAGAGTCAATCATTCTTCCACCTACTCAGGGACATCTATCTACATGTTGATTCTTCCTTCACTCCCTTTTCCTCTTCAAACACTCACCTTATCTTATGTAAAATGTAGATTTCCTGGGCATTAACTAAAGTCACACAAGAATGTAACCATTTGCTGCCCACTGCCCACCCCCTTCCTCCCTTTTCTTTTTGTACACCCTCTCTTATTAAATGAGTTCCCAAATTCCTCTTCAGAAAAAAACAATCACAGATGCATCTGTCGCTTGTGCTTTTCCCAGGTGAATCATCAAATTGTGGCTTAACAATCCTCCATTGATTGAGATCTTTGCCTCAGTCACTTAATTTTGAGTTGTCACAAGGTAAGGGACTAAGTATCGTGACATGATTCTTCTTCTTTCCCAGCTAAAAAAGTAAGCAAGGGGCCAATGAAACAAATTCAGCAACAGCTACCAAAGAAAGCAGAAAAACATAAATCATAAATTTCAAAGATGACAGAGAAAGATGTGGGGTATTCCAGTGTGAAGATCTAACCCTCACTCTCAGTCCCCTGAAGTGACATTGAGCAAAGAAAATAAAACCAAAATATTTTGAAAATTCTCACAAATACCCTATGTTTAAAAAAGAGACATACTGAAAAGGCCAATTTTAAGGAAAAAATCCTAAGAATAAAAGCACAAACATAAAATCAATGTAGAGGCAAGAAGGTCCCCTGATTTGGCTATGTCCAGGTAACAAAGTTGATCTCAGGAAAGAAGAGGAAGAGAAATGCAAACAACTATGGGGGTGGGGGGTGCTGGTGCTGAGAGGGAGCTCAGCTCCCCAGTGAGAGCTCCACTCATCCCAGAGGGGCTGGCTCGGAGGCCCCCACCCCTGAACATCTGCAGTCCAGACTGGAAGCACCAGGCTTTCATTTGAACCATAGTTCTTAGGGAGTGACAATCTTTTTGAGACAAGTTGACAATGGCAACAAGAATAAATCCCACACATTATATCCAGAAATCGGTTTCTGAGATGAGCGGCGCCTTTATCCATTTCAGTGTCAAAACGGTGTTTAGGTGTATGTGGAACAGGTTATTGTATTTCATTTTAATTTTTGGCATTTGAGAAAAGTTTTATGTACTACTATACCAAATGCAAGTAATCAATAATGGATTAATCATTGATAATTCTAGCTAAGCATTTCTCTACTTGGATCATAATATCTATAATGATAATCCCCTGCCCATCACTTTATCAATACTTATATTGCTATTTTAAATAAAACTAAATTAGATACTGGGTCAACATAACTCTGATTTAGCAGAACTTCAATGAGAGATATTATTGAAGCTCCCTTTTTCTCCTTAGTTTTTTGGTAGTATTATTTTTGAATGTAATTTTGACATTGAAAGGAAAAATAGTAATGTGATATATGTAAATATGTGTGAATAAATAAATAGTATACACGAGTATGAATATATCTATGAATGATAAGCCTTATTCATCTCAGTTGAATTGTTTGGCTACATTATCAGTAAGGAGATTGTATGAGATCACCAACAAAACTAGCATAACTGGTTAGAAATTGAAAACTTGAGCCCTCATTTCGATATTTTCATTTTAGGAAGAAGAGGAAAAAGTAGCAAGAGAGACTGAGAAGTGGTGCCCAGGGAATGAGGATAAAAACCAGGAGAAAGCAGTGTCCTGGAAGGCGAATAAACTTTGTCCAATACTGCTGATAGCTCACGTGAGATGAACGCTGACTATTGACTACACAGACTCACTGGTGATCTTGCAAAGATCAGATTCAATGAGGCAACAGCCTCACTGGAGTGGGTTCATAAGCCAATAGCCGAAGAAGCTTCATAGTTTGATCAACACTATAAACCAAGTGAAATATAAGAGCTGAAAAGTTAACTCCTAAAGTCAGTCTGTGAAGTGGCAAATCAAAGTCTCTCAGCCAGTTCTTAGGACTGAGCCAATACAGACAACGGAAGTTCAGAGACTGAAGGGAAGTTTAAGTCCCCTTGATAATTCACAAGAGTATTCAGGGGGTATTCACATGGTGCTTTCTCCAAGACCTGTAGCCATTTACCAGATAACAGGGCCCAGAGGAAAGGGCATGCATTCATTTTCTCTGGGACTTTTAGGTGTGGGACCTGAACTAGCACTAATAACTGGGTACCCCAAAACATGCTGCAGTGCATTGGATGGAGTGGGAGTTTTTGAATATCAGATGTTACCTAGAGCTTGTCTCATGTCTATCCCAGGGCAGACCTAATGCATTTGTAGTAATTTACCTCTTCCTGAATGGATAATTGAGATGGCCAGGTTGGCGGCTGGCAGAACTCTCACATTACTGCCTGACCAGTAGAGTAAGGGACATTGCTGTAACCAAGACCAAGAGGAAACCTCTGAAACCTTCCCCTCCTGTCAAGACAATGAATAAAAAATAATAACTACATTCTCCAAGGAAATAGAAGCCACCATAAAAAACTTGAAAGATATGGGGAGGGTGTGGTGGTCCTTCTTGTAGCCTTATTAAGTTAACCTATCTGGCCTCTGCCAAAACCAGATGGATTATAGGATGAATGCAGATTGTCATAAACTTAAATGGTACTTGCAGATGCTCTCCAGGATGTGGTATCACTACTGAGCAGAACATAGCCTCTGGCACTTAGTACCTGGCTTTTGATTCAGGGAATGTTTTTTAATCTACACCCATCATGAGGGAAAACCAAAACAATATGCTTTTTGTGTGCTGAGAACAATAGCACTACTGTACTGTTTCATGGCAGGGCTGTCACTTCTGCTCTCAGTTTGACATTTTGCAAAACACCATGCTAATCCAATATATTAATAATGTTACATTAATCGGTACCCATAACAGGAAGGGGCAAGTTCCTTAAATATCATAAAATACTATAACATTAAACAAGAGTAAAATATCAGAAGAAGAGAAATAAACCTGAGAAGATTCAGGGACCTATAACATTGGTGACCTTTTTAGGGGTCCAGTGGTCTGGTCCACATGTTGGAGCATCCTTTTTAAAGTAAATGGCATATTGTCCTATCTTATATTTCCTATCACTAAAAAGGAGACACTGTATTTGTTGGGCCTCTTTGGATTTTGGAGCTAACATATACCACGTTTGAGGACATTGCTCTGACCCATGCAGGGAGTTTCCCTAAAAGCTACTGGCTTCAGGTGGAACTCAGAAGAAGAGAGGGCTCTACAGCAGATACAGGGTGTGGTGCAAGCTCCTCTGCCACTGTGCCAGATGATTCAGCAGATTCAAATCTGCTCGAGGCATGGATAGTGGGCGTTACAGGATGCTGTTCATGTCTCTGACAAGCCCATAGGAGAGGGCGAAAGCAAACCCCTAGTGATTTAGTGCAAGACCATCTCCTCTTCAGCAGAGAGTACCCTCGGTTTGAAAAACAAAGCAGCAAGTGCAGAGGATTAAAGCAAGCACACAGCTTTTCTAAGCACAAGGCCCTGTGCAACTGCACAAGTTATATACTTACAAATCCAGCCACTATTGGAGGGCACAAGTACACCTGAGTGGCACAAGGAGTGAACTGTATTGGATACAAACTTGTGTGCTTCCTCAGATTCTATTGACCATTTCCTATTCTGTTGGTCAGCACCTTGCCTGGTCCAGACCAGCTTTCCATTTTGGACTGAATGGAATGCCACACTGTGGGCATGAGACCTGACTTGCTAAATGGCCACCAAGTAGCTGGATGATGTAAGGCGGAAAAGCAAAGTTGTTAGTTCTACTTCAGGTGAACCCTGGCCCAATGGGAAATAGAAGACAGAAGAGAGCCAAGAAGATACATTCCCACTCCTCTCTTCCGTGGACTAATGCTAGATGTGGTTCCCCCTTGTAGCCCTTCTGGAAAAGCCCCGGGGAGCAAGTGCACAGGTACCATGGCCACCATGCTGCTCCCTCATTGTGAAGTGGCCACCAGCAGAGTCATACATCACATCACATTGTTTCACACCTTCTCTTGCCTTAATTTCCACGTCTGCCCCATTGCTGCCCTGTACTTGCCTTCCCAAATAAATGCCATCACTTTGCTCTCAGATATTGGCTCTGGTTTTCAAAGCTTGAGGCTAAGATGTTCATTCAGTTGTACAATTATTATTTATTCACTTTTCTATGAGTTTATAATATAGCAATGAAAAAGTTCATTTAGAAAGGATACTGAAAAAATATTATATAAAAATAACTGCAGCTAGTTCCTAAGTCAATTTTTAAAAAATCAAATGCCATTTTTGTATACCATAGCCAGGTATAAAATACAATAAAAACATATCATTCACAATATAAAAATGCAAACATATCAAAATCTTTTACATGCTTTTCAAAAACTCTTGTAAGAGGTGCAGTCTAGTTTTGATGTTACACATTGTCTTCACTTACCACACCTGATATAGCTGCATCAAGGCTATTTTATAGTTATATTTCCCCTAGAATTGTGAAATAGCCAAACATTTACTCTGAGAAATGGTTCCACTTGAATAAGCCTATAACCTCAGCATGAAATCAGAAAAGGAAAATTCATGCAACTGCAGATTTTGTGATGGATTTCATTTCTATTGGTTTATCAGCCTTAATATGGTCCATTTATTCATTTATCCACCAATTTATTTGTTCATCAAAATATCACTTTTGACCAACTATGCTATGTGCTGGCTTTTAGGTCCTAGAAGTAAGACAGACTGATTTCTACTTTCACAGTGCTTACATTGTACTGGGGGAGATATATGATAAACAAAAAAAACTCAGATACAGATCTGATTTATCTTAAGGTTTAGGTAATATTGTTAACATTTTATAATACCAAGAATTAATATAGTAAATATTATAGTAATATAATAAAACAGATCTTTAAGACATTTTCTATAATTAATTTATAAGTTTCATAGATGCAATTTAACATCTGCAGAAAGGTTCATTGAATTATGTTTTGAAATTTCTATATTATTTTTATAATATAAGATAAGGAAGATTTGAGTTGCCTTATCTGAAGTTTAAAAAGAATTTTATGGATGGAAGATAAAGGAGATGATTGGCAATTCAGAAACTCAGAGGTGATTTAGAAAAAAACTGAAATACTTGACATCAGATCTCAACTTCAGAAAAGGTGTTGTTTAATTCAAAAACTGGAGGAAATGACTTTCATAACTGCACAAGGAAAATTACAACAGCATTGAAAACAGACCATAATGATGGCCTATTCTTCATTCGTATTGTAGGAATTTTTTTTCCTAAAGTATTCACATACTTGTATTAAATCTAATATTCCTCAATGCTGTGTATGGTACACATAACAAAATTCATTCTAAGTATTTTTGTCACTCTTGAATTTTCTCATGTGCATCTTTTTCTGACAATAATTGTTTGCTTTATGCTAAACATAAAATAAGCATTCATGATGGGATAAAACCTACCCCAAAGATACATCCTTATTATTAATTTATAATTTAGTGTTCTTACCATCCAAACAATTAGAAGTTCAAGCAATGAAATCTAAACACAGTGCGGTACATGTGTGTGGTATAAATTACAATGGAATATGACAATGATTTCCTGAGATAAATGGTCAGTTAATAATGTACAAATATGGATCATAAATTCTTCAATTGAAAGATGACATAAAATATATATGAAATACAAATGGCTTTATAATTCTGAGAAATTTTTTACCATATTTTTATAATTAGATGGTTTGTGTGAAAAGAATTGATTAAGTATATGTTATGGTCAATATTTCTTATGTTTTCAGATACATGCACACACACATTCTTTTTTATAATCAGTTTAGGTGAAAGAACTTTTCTAGTTATACTTTTGGAAATCTTTTAGATGTATACACTATAGAAAAACCAGCAGGAAATATAAAATGTTTCAGACACCATTAGTTTGTTTTCTGCTGGAAAACATGTAATGTCCCTCTTGTTAATCTGTGGCATTGAGGGTTTCTGTCCTTTACTCAGCAACTCATCTGCCACAAAACCAAAAGAAAGGTCTGTTTTAACTTCTTGTTTCCTAAACTTTGGATGAATGAATGGCTTGAAAGATAGACGATTCCCATAGCTTGGAAAAACAAGAGAACAGGTTTGTTCTGCAGCCTATTAGAATTCCAAACCAATGTGATTATAGACAGAAAGTAAATGGCAAATAACATGAGAAAGGAGATCACAGTTTGGAAAGCTTTTATGTGGACCTTGGTGCTGGAATCCTGAGATATTCTGCCATAAAGCCACATCTGCTTGAGATGTTTACACAGAGAACAGATTAATAGCAAAAAGATACCAGGGGCATAGTAAAGTATATGAAGTTTGCTAGCGTAAATACAGTCCTATTTGAAAGATGTACAGTGCTCCTCAATTTGATCTTCCAAGTCATGTTTCTTTCATATTCTTTTGTCCACGTACTCTCATCCGTGTTTACCACTGCAAGACCAAAGTCCCCAGCAGTATCACCAAAACTGCACTCTTAACTTTCCTCTTGTAGGTAAAGAAAAATAAGGTTGGAGAAATTGGCAATCTTGAGCAAATAAAATATACTGAGGCTAGTAGCAAGCCAGATGCTAAAATAGTTGGTTACTGCCCAGACAATAGGAGCAATAATTGTTACTTCTACATTATATAAATGTGGATTGCATACATTTCAATACCAATTTAATATTACCCAGAGTAAACCAATTCTGGTGACTGCCAGAGCCCCGAGAATTTGATGAGCTGTGGAGATATTCTTTCTCTTGATCCAGTCAATGAAGTTTACCAGTGCTATGAAGCCATTGGTAAAATTTCCAAGAACAAATTCTACCAGTGCTAGGATGGCAAAATAATAGGTATAAACTTATGTCTGAAGAGGAAAAAAAAAAGAAATAAAATGCAGGCATAATATCATGTGATTCCTTTAATATCCTGACCTATTCTCTGTGCACTTAATTCCTAAATGTGCAGTAATGTTCTTTTTTTTCTTTTAATTTCAGTGTCCACTATCAAGCAGGAAAGCACCGGAGTATAACAATGGATGAGTTCGATGCTGTCTATATGGAAAACACGGTTATTACAAAACAGCTCATATTAACTCTTATTCATCCACTGTCTGTTTTTGCCATAGCTGGAATATTCCATGGCTGTTGAAGTGAAAGTTGAATTCTCATTTGCTATCTTGCAAATAAAGACATATTCTCTTTCATTGTTTTGCAATTTTTTCCTTCTATAACCTCTCCATAATTTGTGTCCTGCAACTTTAGCTGTCAGTTAGGGAAATTTTAAAACCCAGTACATATAACAGCCTTCCATTTAAATCAGAACTTGCTTTGCACATAAAAATGTCTTTCTAAAAAACACTAATGACCATGGAACCCTATCATATCTTCTCTAACTCATATCACTTCCCTGTATTAACTAACCACTTATGCTAAAAATGACAGCGAAAAAAGAAAAGTACAGGGCAACTGAATTTCTTCTCCTTTCAGTACTTCCTTACACATCTGTAAGGCAAAGGTAGGGTGTTGATACAGTGTGCATGTCAAGAAGTGAAATAAAAGTAGCTGAGTTAGTTTTGTGCAGTGTTTCTACTGTTTTCGTAAGAACAACATACATATGTATGTACAAACTACACAATACAAATTGTGGCATTTCAGCAATTCTGCATACAAGTTCAATGTTCTCATATTTGCATTCAAAATCGGCATTCCACAATGGAAAGATGAACAGTAAAATTCGTGCTGATTATTGCCATTTTTAATTTATAAAATTTAATTCACAGTATAATTATCATTTTTCTTCACCTAGAATGACCTTTAGTTGCAAACAAACACAAGTCAAAAGAGAAAGACTGTAGAAGATGGAAAAAGATTTATATTTTAGTACCTTTAACAGTACTTTTTTGATGCTTTTTGAATAAGCAGTCACAGATTTTCATTTTTGTCCTTCTCTAGACCTTGCACTCACTCCTTCCTGCCTTTTGCTTCTTTAACATCATCCTCTCTACCTGCACCCTCCTCACACCCAAGTATCTATTGTGCCCCCCCCCCCCCCCCCCCCCGTCAATTTCTTGAAAGGATGAACTAACTGGCCCACCTGCCACTCATCATCTCCCATGTTGTCCACAACTTTTTGCAGTCTAGACTCCACCTCTGCCGCGCTACTAAAACTGCTCTCTCCAAGTTCATGAACTGACCTGGAAGCTGGACCAGGAGCTGTTTCTCAGACCCACCCTTGGGATGATCACTACATTCCAAGGATGACATGGACAGTCCACTCATGTTGGGTGTTTCTTCCCTTGGTCACATTTGTCCTCCACTTCTCTGGAGGTTCCTTCTCTATCTCTTTTAATAACTTTGCTTGTGCCTGACCATTTCTAAATGTCCAGAGTTCCCTGAAGACTGTGTGCTTGCTTTTCTTTTTATTCTACATACTTTTGTTTGGACACTTCATCTATTGTCACTCTTTATGTAACTGCCCTGTGGGAATGATCCATTAATCTAGGATTTTGCCTAGACTCCAAACCTAAATTTCTAAACTCTTGACTAACATATTTATGTGGATAGTATTGACCAACAGTTCTCAATGGCTTTTAATGTGCCTAAGACAGAACCACGCTACGAAGTGGTTGAAGATACTGGCCCTGGAGCTGTACCTGCCCGAGTTTAAATCCTGAGTCCAACACATACAATCTGTGTGACCTTGGGAAAGTTTCTTAGCCTCTCTGTGCCTTAGATTCCTCATCTGTAATATAGGAATAATCAAAGTTAAATATGTAAGGCACTTAGAATAGTGCTTGTTACATAACCAGTGTTATTATGTTATTGTTGTTTTATTATCCTAAAAACCTGATGAAACAGGTACTATTATTTTATCCATTTATACAATGAGAAAACTAAGTGGGCTGTCATGGGTCATGATGGAATCTCAAACTGCAGATGTTTAAATCTTAACTCATATTTCCCATTACAATTGAACTATCATGTAGCCAGCCAAGGTGGTGAGTGCCTATAGTCCCAGCTACTAATGAGGCTGAGGCAGAAAGATCACATGAGCTGGAGAGGTTGAGGCTGCAGTGTGCTATGTTTGTGCCTGGTAATAGCCACTGCACTCCAACCTGGAATCAGCAAGACCCTGTCTCTAAAAAAGTTTTTTGTTTTTAATTTGACTTCTTTACTTCTAAAAACCTACAGTTCATAAATCACTGTAGATCCTATCAAAGAGAGCATAACCTATTTTGCTTTAAGAAATATAAGTAAAATTTGGTGGATTATAATGATACTACTGAATAATATTGTATCTTTTTGGACAGAAAGCTTTAAAATACCTTTTTGAAAACTGGAAACTTCACCTCCCAAATCTCCATCTCAAATTAGGTTATTTCCCTTTTCTTAGTTCCGCTTGAAAATATAGTAAAGAAAAGATTCAGTAGAAAACGCCACAAGGGAAGCGTAGGACTCATTAATTACATTTTTCAAGGCTTACGATTTTTTGCGTCTTCTTTAACATGGATAATCAAATTACAACATCCATTTGATCTGGACAAATTTTTAAGTTAAAATATAGTAAGCTGCTACTATATACCGAGCCTTGAAATAAAGGAGGGTAGAAGGGGGGAAGATCAGTATTTATTTAGGTGTCTTAGCCAATGAACCAATGACTTATCTTACCTTTAAAAGTTCTAGATTTCCCTCCTTTGCCATGGGCATGCCTTTTTTACTGGATGGCCCATTCTAACAGGGGGAGGGACTGCAGAGGGTTTAAATGGCGCTGCAGCAGGGTAAACACCAGGCCAGTCCTGGTCAACAGCCATTGCCTCTGTCCTAGGAGGGAGTGCCTAAGAAACATACAATAATTTCCTACTTTAAACAGGAACATTCTTTAATTCTAAAGCAAAAAGCTGCAACTACAAGAAATTAAAGCAGAACTGCAACCTGTGTCGAATCTGACCTCTCACAAAGCTGCTGTTGTTCAAATGAAACAACACTAATATCTCTGCACGCTCTCCTCAGACCCTCTGGCAAGGATCCCCTTTCAAATTACATTTCCTTCACTAATACTTTTTCTATTTATTTAACTACACTTTTAGCAAAATTGTTACATTTTGTTTATGAAGGAGTCAGTCAATATATTTTTGAAATAATTTCTAAAACCACTTTGATGGAAGTCAGTACAAGAGGGAACTTTGTGAACTTGGAAATAAGGAATATGGAGTATAAAGAAGAAGTACATGGAAATAAGTAAATTAGGGTGAAACTGATTGAATACATCCATAATGAGAAATTATATCTCTCCTAGGCCCAGGGAAAAACTAATACTTGATAGTTACTCAATCACATTAACTTTTTTTTAAACAAAACTCTATTAAATAGGACGGGATGGCCAGTGTACAAAAGTAGAGTTTAAAGTGGCAAAATTCAGCAATGCCCATCTGAGCAATATCAAAACCAGTGTCGTGCATGTCCTAGAAGCAGGTAATATTCCTGTGAAAATGACTGGTCTAGATGATTCCAATTTGGTAACATTTAACTTCCAACTACTGTGCCTTTGTTCTGACTCCTCGCTCACCAACTGACCTTATAATTTGGCTTCCTCCACAGAGATGCCCACAGGGTGAGACTAAACTGGTTCCATTCATGCATACATCCCAGGCGCAAGACCATTAAAGGCTTCACCAAAAATAGTTTTATATTCTGGTTTATACACCTGTTTCCTGGGAGCATGTATGTGAGTGAGCCCACCTCTCAAAGATGATCCATTCTTTGGGTATTGACCGAAAAAACAGTCAAAGACTAACCCCGACCAGAGCTGGGGCCTGTAAACATGACCTTATAAAGCTTTCTCTGACACCATCCTTTTGCCTCATAATGAATACGTGTCTCACGTTAGAACTTTGGGAACCATTAAGATAGGATATAGTGAAGTATATAATTGTTTGCCTTTCTTTTTGAAAGCCTTTCGGTTTTGGATGTTCTTTCTGTTGTGTTCAAAAGACAACACAATAGTTACAGAGAATTTTACAACACAGAGTTAACTGTTCAACATCAATCATGATCCTGTTATTCTAACACAATTGAAGATCTTTGGTAACATAAAAATGAGACAATAACCCATTTTCTGTAAGCTCAAGGACTAAAACCATCTAGGAAAACAAAAAGTCAGACATACTAAGAAAATTCTATAGTTAATTAAATAAAAAGTTTATTGTGATTGCTGATACAGTGAACTCATCATCTAAAGAAATATTTACCATAAATTTTAACGTTCAATTAAATAAGCTCACTTTCCCAAGTTAAAATATCTAGTTAGAAATAAGTATTTTGAATCTTTCAAGATAACTAGTTTGAAATGTTCTAATTATACATATACTTGTTCATATTTAGAATTGCTCTATTCTTACTACCAAAATAATAGTCCTTCAGTTTTCCCTCCCCAATTGCATATTAGAATTACAATAACAAAAATCACAGCCATTACTAATAAATCACACAACTATAGAAGAGGGCAGATTACTTACACTAACCACAATAAAAATATGAGGCAATTAACAATCAACTTTTTTTCCTTTCATCTGGTAATACCAGCAGTGCATGATATTTGTAGATAAAATACATCATCAAAAATTTTTCAACCTTATTATATATCATCAGTTAGTTATGTTATATTGTCCTGAATAAAGAATTTTTGGCATCTGTAACAGTCTCCTGATATTCT
Organism: Lemur catta; assembly: GCF_020740605.2. Taxonomy (NCBI): domain Eukaryota; kingdom Metazoa; phylum Chordata; class Mammalia; order Primates; family Lemuridae; genus Lemur; species Lemur catta. The sequence goes on along the minus strand of NC_059133.1, from coordinate 89,222,571 downwards.
CAGTCGGGTTCTATTCATAACAACAAATTGAGTTTTTCAAGTGGTGACACATAGTCATATTAAAATAAAACGCAAATACAGTAAGAGGCCAATACAGGTACCAAATAATGAATGGTAGGCTACCATGAGGAATTATGTAGCACTGAATAAAAAATAGAATATTTTTTCTCATATTCCTAAAAAAAAAATAAATACAATGGCAGATATTTGTTGCAGCTTTCTATTTTCTTTACAAAGAATATTTGGGCCCATTGCTAGCTACAGAAAAACATGAACTACATTTTATCATCACAAAATAGCCATTATAAAACTCATTTTGCAGCCTCAATTGTTTTGAACTCTGATTGAAACAAAATGTTCAGAAAAATATTCAGATTTTTAAAAAGCTTCATTCATTGATAGCCTGAGAAATGTACACTTAATATGTTTACACAGATTATTATTGTTTTGATATAATGACGTATTTTAAAAAGACAAAAATAAGAAACTTAACACTGTAAAGGTTTTCGTTTTGTTTTTGGATTATTCAGAAATTATTTCTACAAATTTTTTGGAAGAAGGAGCTTCTGGATATAGTCAAGTTAATAGTATACTAATGTCCCTCGAGTTCTTCCTTATGAGGTAAAAGGATACAAGATCATGGCTGAGATTCTTTAACTGCACAACAATTTTGTGGTGTTTCATCAAAAGAGGAGTTTTTCCTATATAGTAATTTAGCCCCAATAATCAACATTGTTAAAATTCAGTTGTGGTGAAAGAAAGATCATTCTGACCTCTTCAGGAACCAGCTGGTATAAGAAATCTGGATCACCATACTTTTTTTAAAATGTGATCTTTTCACCACCTTCCTTAAGTCACAAAATAAATGCTCTATTTTCTCCGTACCGTATGTACACATATATTTAGAAAAATATATAAAAAGACAAGAAGAGGCAAGTAGAGGCGTGGCTGGCATTTAGTGGGTGCACTGAATACTTTTTAAAGGAATTCCATATACTGATTTTGAAAGCACATAATGTCATACTTACATAGCTGCAGTAAACCCAGATGTGACAAAATCATTCACACACTGGTTCCTGCTCCCCAAATGCTCCATACTGGGAATGCGAATGAAAAAACTGTAATAAAAGACTCATCTTAAATGCAACTCTTTATTAAATACAATATATTACAAATATTTACATTAAATAGAGGAAAAACAATTACACTCTCATTCACAAGTGTCCAGGTGCTAGGGTCAAACATCTGAGTCTTTGTCTGTGATGTGGGCTCTGGGGGAGTGGGCAGCAAAGTCTTTAAACCTGTCGTCTTCTTTTAACAGGTGCTGGAAAACAAGGAGACAGGGAGTCACACACTGAGAGCCAGGAGCTCAGAACTACGCATTCTCCAAAATGCATGCAGTCCTTTGGGGTTATTCTGAAAGACATTTTTAAAATAACATTTTCAATTCATTTTACTAACTTACTGTCAGATTGTCGATTCCTTCAGAGAACACATCTATTTGTCTCACTTCTGAATCTTCCATCTGCAAAGAACAAACCACAACATGACATATTCATTTTCATAATTTCAAGAAATGTACAGCAAGATGAACAAAACTCTAAGAAGAAATAATTCAAATGGTATTGAATGGGGTAGGAGCAACAGAGCACTTTTGATGATAATCTCCTCTCATTAGTGCTATCAGAAGGGAAAAATTAGAAGAAACATTTTACTGACATATCTAGTCTAATGACTTTGGTAACAGTACCAAAAGGAGTTCTGGTTAAGAGAGCTATATGCAGTCTCGTGAGTTTAATCTGAAAAGGTTAGGATGACCTGTCCATTTCTGACTTGTTTCAATACATAGATTTCCCTAAAACTGAGAGGGTATAAGACAGCTAAATAGCACAGGCTTTGGAACCGGCCTGACAGGTTGGAGACCTAGGGCAAGTCATGTCAGCTCTCCATGCCTCAGTTTTCTTATCTTTAAAATGAGGATAACAACACTCTCTATGTCTTAAGATTTCCATGAACATTAATATCTAGAAAGTGCTTAGGCTAGTACCTGGAATGCAGTAAGTGATCTGAAAGTATTATTATTTTATTATCTTTATTTTTAGTTATCTAAGGAGATAATCCCTGCTTAGCAGGTGCAGTGTACAAAGATCAGCAAAAGAAAATGGTCCTTACTATATTGTCTCTTTGGGTGAGGCTATGCTTATCTTGTATGCCTGTTCTGCTTCCATACAGGACTAGTGCCTGCTAAAAGAATTCTCACTCTTTTGGAGAGAAAACTTCCAGTGATGCTTAGAAGAGAAATTCCATAGCAGGCAATGGCTGGTCCCTGAGACTGTCTGTTATGGAAACGGTGACCAGGCTAATGACAGAATTTAAGAGACTCTTGCAGAGGTTCAAACCTGGCACATCTTTTAAAGGAGAAAACGATCCAAAGAGAAGGTGCTCAGGCAGATAGAGGGGCTTAAAAAAACACAAAAAAAGAATCCACTACATATTTTTGGAGGAGCTGGTAAATCCTATCTCCATAACATGTTCATTGAGAGAATATGAAGGAATGATTTCAAAGAAGAAACAATAATCTGAATTTGGTAGCATCCACAAATCCAGGTAAGTTAGGAAATATCCAGTCTCTGCTGGTCTTCCTTGAATCGTTTCTTAAGTATCTTTTCCTGATTTACAATGCCGGTCAATTATAAACCAGACAAGCTGAATCTGCACAAAGAGAAATCTTCCTCTTATATTTGACTTATCCATAGGAAAAACAGGACAACTGCAATCAGTATTTGGACCCTGATTGCAAAACAATCCAAAGCCAATGCTTTGGCTTATCATGAGTGCTGAACAACTGTACATTCAATAGACACGGAAATTTCCTCGTGATACACATTTGACCACGAAAAGCTTAATTTTTTGTATATATTGGAGGAGGAAGTGGTACCAGAGTTGAAAGTTACCTTCTAAGACCACTGTCTTTATTTCAATGAAACCACAAAAGATTTAATATGATACAGCAAGACCTGTTCTGGAAAAAAGATCAAGTTGAAGCAACATGAATCATTGTGCCAGTTTCAACCAATGTTGTTTGAAGACTGGATTCCCAAATAGGAAACTCATACTGAAAGAAACTCAAGTCAAATTGGAATTAACTTTAGCAAAATTATGGTTTTTCTACAGATGGTCATTGAAGAGAAGAGGGCAATAAGCCATCACTGAGTATAGGAAAGAGTAATCAAAGCACAATTCCTGTTTTCTTTTACTGAGACACACAAATAGCGTTTCTGTTTGGGAAAAAAATGTGAAAATGAACAAAACAATTTTTTTTAAACTAGCACAAGGAGTTTCTCTGCTATGGCCAAAGAGAACATATGTCCAACGAGACAAGGAGAGTTTCCTCCTTGATAAAACCTGCGTTCAGTGTTCTGTCTGTGTGGGAGGGACTGTGTTTAAAATCTTTCTAGCCCATTATTCTTTTAAAGGATTTGGTATCAACACTTTGTGCTTTATAGTTGCCAACCCCACCCTTTTAAGCTTAAACTTTGATAAGAGTGTGTAAGTTCTTAGAGTCTTTTTTATTTTTATTTTTTAATAGAGGGGGGTCTTGTTGTGTTGCCAGGGCTGGAGTACAGTGGCATGTTCATAGCTCACTGCAGCCTCAAACTCCTGGGCTCACGTGATCCTCCTACCTCAGTCTCCTGAGTAGCTGGGACTAGAGGCGTGGACACCACAACCTAACTTTTCCATTTTTTGTAGAGACAGAGTCTGGCTATGTTACTCAGGCTGGTCTTGAACTCCTGGCCTCAAGTGATCCTCTCGCCTTTGCCTCCCAAAGTGCTGGGATTACAGGTATGAGCCACCATGCCCACCATTCTTAATACGTAAAACATTACGTAGTGTTGATACATCTAAGAATTCTGGTAGAATTTATTTCTTTAAGTGCTTTCATAGTCTCCATCAATTACGAATGCTTATTGAACAGCTATTGTCTGCCTGACACTTAACACATACTAACTCATTTAATCTTCACAATCCCCTTTTCGAGTAGGGACTAATTACTATGATGAGAAAACTAAGGCACAGAGCACGGAAGTCATTGCTCAAGGTCACTCAACTGGTAGAAAGTCATAAGGCCAGAAATCAAATCCAAGTTGTCTCATTTTAGAACCTACTCTTAACCACCATGCCATCCCATCTTTCCAAAGCTATGCTATAGAGCACTTATAATTATTGTGTATGTAGAATTTAAGTCCAAGAACTGTTCTAATACAGATGTTGTTGACACTTTAGCTCTGGCTCCTCAACTAGTTCCCATAGCCCTCACCTTCTGTATAATTGTTCACCAACCATTGACAAATTGCACCACTCTATAGATGATGGACCCGTCCACTAGGCCCAGCATAACCAATGACTTTGTTTAACCCAATGACAGTACTACTGCAGGAGCTCATGAGGCTTTGAGGAATAGTACAGGTGCAAAAGTCCATTAGTTTGGCTGTTCTTATCTGCTAGACTGTCCCAAATCTCAAGGCCAATCCAATGGGGACCCTGAAGTTGCCCCTGTCCCTCTTCTTTTGAATTCAGACTCAGACATGCCATCTGGGTTGAATGTTGTTGACAACTAACTTCTCCTACATCTGAAGAAGACACAGCACACATTGCCTTATTAATACCTAAGGAGGCCTTAGACTTGCTAATCAGAACATTTTTAGCTGGCACACATATTTCAGCCTATCCTCTTTGTATGTCATTAACTTACACATACAAGTTGAAACTTTAACTGAGACCCAATGAGTTAATGAATCCCAAATCACAACCTTCCTTCCATAAGAAAAATACAAAAGTCTTACAATTCCATACCCATTTTTAGCCAGTTTTCCAATTATCGCTACATTTGAGCCACATGTAAGACAAGGCCCAATCAACTTGCTTACTCTTTTACTTACCTTCGAAAGAGTTTCGTGATACCTCTGAATTTCTTTTTGGAATCCTGAAACGGTGGAGATGCCAAAAAGGTACTGTTCCCCTGTGAACCTTTCTTCTTAGAGGATGCAGCCCGATCTAGGTGCTCTGCCGTCTCCTTTTCTGTGTCAGCTGTTCCAAGAACAGAACAAAGACTTGATGAATTTTTAAATATGGTATGAACAGGATTAGGTGTTAATTTTCTTGGTGTTACAATTGTTAAGAATCCTTCTTCTGTTGGTCTATAAATCAGTGATTTACAAAGAGCACCCTGTAAATATTAAACATGGAACACAAATGTATGTTCTGCTCTACAGTTTATTGTGAGTAAAGTTAATAAACTTAAAATTGCAACTCCTTTGAAGATTAAAAGTGTGTGAAGGATTGCCATATTCTTTCCTCAAGTGATTTGAATTCATAATATTAGTAAAATTAGTCTCAACATTGCTGTGGCATTTGGTACCGTTGAACTACTTCCTACATCCTTTAAAATCATCTCCTTTAGCATCGTGTCACGATACTCTCCTTCTCCTAGATCTGTCAACTGATAGTTCCTGCTTTGCTGTAGCACTCCTGTTTTCCTCTCCTCCTGCATTCTGCTCCAAGATTCTGTTCTAAGTTCACTCTGCAGGATCTCTTGACAAGCTCACCCAACTCTAGAAGCTCAGCACTAAATAATGGCTTTACTCATTTATAAGTGGGTGGCATTAAAATGACTGGGACTCAACTTTCTCTCCAGCCTCAGTATCTTAATGTGTATATTCCCAATTCAGTGTGCCATTCTTGTGATGAGAATTTACAATTTAGTAATCTTAAAGGAGCACCCAATAAAGTACAGAGTTGTCCTTCCCCAGCTGCAAAAGAGGAAGGTAATGGATTCCCAGGCACAGTAAAGAGTTATGGAGAATCCCCTGCAGTCCTGGGCCTAGCTGTTTTATGGTACTCTCTCTTTGATGCTAAAATTACACATTGACTAACATCAGTTTCTTTACAGATTTTGGAGGATTTTAACAAGATAACAAATGTTAAACATACATTCTTACCTCTATCGAGAATTTCAATCTCTTTTCTTTTCATCTTGCAAACAAATTTTTTTGGTAGCCTTTTTATTTCAGATTCCTTTTCTTCCAGTTGCTCTTTTGAAGATGCCAGTTCATGCTATAAATTATAAATTCATTTTAAAATAGTAGATTATGACTAAAATTGAATATTCAGAAAGCATCTGAACCTTTTAAATCAATAATTAGATTTTACAGATGAAGCAACAATCTACAAGAATTTAGACACAAACATCAGAAATCAGGGGCAATGAGAAGCAGGAAGCAAGACTATTAATAGAAGTCCAATGAATAATAGTCATGCTTTAATTATTTCAAGTTTCGTTGTGATCAAATTAAAAATAGATCTTTTACAGTGTAATTAAGGCCAAGAGAGCCCTAAAGATTAAATCTTATGTTAAATACTAAAAAACAATATGTATATATATATAAGTTAATCAAGGAAGATAATCAAATTAGATACTCAGTGTCATAAAGCAAAATAAAATCCAAATTGGAAAAGACTTGCTTGACATTTACTCAGCGTTTCAAGATAGCACTCATGCTCCTTGGACAAGCAGAGAGCTTATGTAGCGGGTAAAGTAGCAAGTCATGACCAACGTTAGCCAAATCTCAGAACTAAATAATTCATCTTCATCACTAAGATGAAAGAACAGAATCTCCTAAAAACAATGGGAAAAAATACATTTAGGAAACACATTTTTAAGTCCTCCTTTTATTTTTTAACTTTGCAACTGTAAAAGATTCCTAGTCCATTGACCTATTTATTAATGTTTTAATTTCAGTTTTACTTTAGTAAAGAATTAGCTTTAGCAAATTTAACTTTTGTTGGCTGCATTTAACATGAAAAATAGAGTTATGCAATGCTAATAAGTATACCTTTATGTTCAATAACCCATTTCATTTTCAGAGGTTTCTAAAGATATTTATTACACATAATAATATGTGAAAACATAGCTCTCCAAAAAAGTTAGGCTGACTTACAGTAGGAGTGGATGCAAGTACAAGAAATTTTCAGTAGCACTAGCAAGAAGTACGGCCCTTTTCTCACAGTACTGTTTCTAAGCAGTGATTTTTATTCACTGCTATGATATAGTAAAGTACTGTATGTTTATTTACCTTCAAGTAAGTTGCTAAGGAGAAAAGCTGTCTCTGCTGTTGATATGCAAGAGAATTCTTTCATAGTTGAGCTTCTACAATTACTTTACCATGGTTGGGTCTCAGATAGTCTGAGACTGTTAGATTTAATTTATAAATTAATACTTTTACTCACCCGCTTATTATCTTTCACTATTTCATATCTTTCTGAAAACAATATTAGGGATCACACCATCCCTTTAATCAGCTTGAAATGTATTTTTCATAAACAGGTGACGCACGTACAAAACGAATGCACACGCCACTAAAACCACCATCACAGCAAAAAGACACAAGACAGAAAGCAACAGGCCGTGGATCCCATGACCCAAGTCTTCTGCCCCATCAGTGACTCCCATTTTTGTTCCATCTGTTGATTTTCTCCCATTTTTGTTCTGTCTGCTGACCCACCTTGATTTTCATGATAGAAAGTTTGGCCATTCAAGACTGGTAGAGAGACAGAGGAGTGAAAGAAAACTATAGATATTAATAGAAAAAGACAAGCTAAATAACCAAGAAAATAGCATCAGTTTAGAAAGGAGGTTAGCTGTCACTCACAGAAATGACAGGTTATGTTCTGTCACATTAGTTAAGCCTTGGTTTTTATTCAGAACAGCAGTGTTTAAATTCAATAAGCTTCCCAGCTCCGGGGAAAACTTCATTCACTTACAAAATACCTTCTTCCTCACATACTAAGCAGAAAACCTATTTTACTTATATTACTGGTTATAGATGAGTAGTAGAACCATTTGTTTAAATCTTTTAACCAGTGAGAAAACTTACTTTGGTTGATTGAAGCTTTTTGTCATACTCAGTTCTTTCACTGTCCATTTCACTGACATTTAACCTCAAATCATTGACCTCCTGATTTAGCCTCTGTCCAAAAAGAAACAAGGAAGTACATTAGGAAAGTGGTAACACAGTTATCTATTCCAAAATAGCAGTTTGGAAATCTAAAGAAGTCAATGGCACCTAGGTTAAAGTTGTATGAATTAGATGAGACAAATGGAAATGAACGTATCTCCTTAAGAACCAACACATCTTTCCATTGAAACACTGCTTTAAATCCCCAATGCCCTGCTCTAAAGTGAGGGGCTTATGAAAATAAAAGGTGACTATAATTTTGATTAAGAAAGGTAGCTTAATATCTGACTTCCTATCATCTATTAGATATTTCTAGACTAAAATTGACTACATGAACTCCGTCTTTTAAAATAAGCCATAGTCTTTAGTAATGCCACTTACCTTTAGGGCTTTTTCAGTGATATATGGGTATTTATAAAAATATTTTTTATGATTTCTTCATTTGTCTACAAAAATACAGATTGCTTATCAACCCAGTCTGGGAGAATGGAGTAAAATTTGAATCCTTTAATCAGATTTTTCAACTTCAAGGTGGATGAGGGCCTACAGTTTACACATATATTCAGTATTATAATACAATTTTATATTTGGAAAATGAAAGAGAAAGCAATCCTGATGTTTTCATAATACAATACAATTTGACACCTTTCCTATAGCCACTTCTTACAAAAGACTAATTGACTTGCAAAACTTGCCTAAATATTCTAAGAATTAGTCTCATATTTATGTCCAGAGCCTAGAAAGTAGGAAAAGGAAATTAGAGTGCTAAACAGTAACAACTCCTCCAAAAGAGAAGCTCAAATATTCTGTGTAGGAGGCAATTTTTTTACTATAAGCAACATCGATCCCTGTAATGGTGAATATGTTTTGCTCCTCTTTTTTTACAAGACATTTATTCCTGGGCTACTAATTCATAAACCACATAATAGAATTATACAAGAGTGCAAAAAAAAAAAAATAAAAAATAAAAAACAGAACAATACTATAAAAAGTAAAACTTTGTGAACAGGGATTATTCTAAACTTCCAAGCGTAACAATTCAAGTTCACAAACACTAGGAAAGGGATGCTACAATGAAATACACTTCCCAGCAAACCCACAGGCTTCTAAATTGTGATCTCTTGTAAAGTGGGGAAAACTACTACCTACCATTATTATGTAATTACTCATTAATAATTATATTTCAATAACAGAAAAATCTATTTTCTCCTTTTATGAATGAGGTCAAGAACTGTTTCACATGATTCAATAACATTTTATTTGTGATTCCTTATCTAACAGCTCAGAATTCAATTTTTTTAAAAAAGCCAGTTTCTCTCACTTGTTTAAATGAATCATTTTTGCATGATATGAGTCCTTAGTGATCCCCCTTCATCAATATGGGGTGTGTGGATATATATTTACACGGTGTCCCGATGGTCTCCACACACAGGGAAAATGGGAAATCTTAGCTGTATGTTTATTTACAAAATAGCCATTACACAATTTTATAAAATTTTTCCTTTGTATGGCAACTGCATATACATATATAGTTATACTTTACCACTTTCCGAAATAGTGACAATTTGCAAAGAAAAAGCAACTGAAGAAAATGGAGTTATAAACTGGTATCCTTTTCCTATTTAAAAAAAACTACCTCATTATCTTTTGGAGCAACACTTTAAACATGAATACAGATTTCCCGCCTGAAAAAAAAAAAATCTTATCTGCCCATGACAACTCAAGCTGGAAAATCTGGAAATAGCACCTTCATGTGAAACTTTTAACAATAAAAGACAAATTATTTTAATTAATTTCTTATCAAAAGTTCAGTTCTTGAAAAAATAAAATCCCTGTGAAGTTTCCCTTTTCCCTTTCAGAGAACTCTCCAGAGCTCCCAAGGAACTCCATCTCTGACGTGTGTGTTCTCACCAGAAGGGGGCAGTGGTGAGCGACGCTAACCATCTCCCATCTATAATAACTGAGACAGGCAAGTCCTGAATTCTCCAAGGTTTAAAGACTTTTATTCCTAATCCTTTGGAAATGCCTATACTTCTTCCTCACGGTAGTATTTTCTTAGAAATTAATATCAAAATAATCTAAAATTCTAAGACAAAGTTAAATATTTTGAATTCATGAAATATCCAGGGAAATATGTTGCTTTTATTAAGGAAAGAATAACAGGAACATAATAATATTCAATTCCGTTTTAATTTGGAGGACTATTTTAATTATTTTTATATATAACATCACAAAGTTTATCAACTATTCTATAATCTCCCAGTACATGCGTACTACATTTTACCAATAGCATTGAATTTTTATTAGAAAATGATCAGGCATTGAGTTTACTGGAAGTTTGATGACAAGATCACTTTGCATGTGATTGGGAATGCATGGGAAAGTAAGGAAGCAGTGGGGGAAAAGTTTGATACAAATGGCAGCCAAACTCAAGGGATGTAAATATCACTCTGGAGACTTACCCCTCAAAACAAAACCAAAAACATTTCGTTACCATCTTGTACCCAAGTTAAACTAACAACAGTCATCAGGCTAAGACTTCCACCAGACTTTGCGTGCGCACGGAGAAAGGCCACCTCTGTGCCCATCTACGTAATTTCTTCCCTGCAGCAGAGCTAGCCCCACTGCCGTGTTGCTCATCTGTTGACTGAGTTCTGCTACTCCCTCTATAGCAACTAAGGGATCAGGGAATGACAAAAAAGAGGAGAAAGAGGAAAACATCAGAGCAGATTTTTTAAAAAGCACAAAAGCAGGAATTTTAAAACTGAGTAACTTTCTAAGTCTTATTTTAACAGCTCCTGTCTCAATCAGATGAGAAACATGCTCATATAGGTGATTGACAAAGAGCTTTAAGATTAAAACATGAACCAAGTAAGAGATTTCCTTTCGCTGGGGAGGAAGCAAGACATATACCAAGACTTCCCATTACAGGTGGACCTTTGACAGAAAATTTGATTTTGAAAATAGCAATGGAGTAAACCTCATTATCTCCAAATCCATAAAGACCTCTCATAGAGTGGTTAATATAGGTAATGTGCCTGGTATCATGATGGCATACAGTCAGCATAAAATAAATGTCTGAGATAAAGATAGAGAGGAAGAATAAAGCATTTCCTCTCCTCTCTCCTTCTTGGTATCCATCTTCTAATCTAGTGTGACACCTCTCCACATTCCAACCAAAGAAAGGAAATAGAAAAAAGGAGAGAAGATGGCCCTCAGAAGGAATTGCTGCAGGTCTTTACATTTCATTTCAAATGAATAGATTTCAAAGGGATATGCTCTCTCCCCCAACCCACAAAACAAACAAACTAGAAGGCCTAGATTAACAATCAAATAGGGAGAACAAATAAAAAGCTTGTTTAGCCACTAAAATGGGTACTTCAAGTTGTAGAATACACCTCAAATTAATAAAAGTATAGTAAGCCTTATTTAACTGGAATGATTTGTGTGTTGAATAGACCAAAAGTAGAAGGCCTAATTAACTGACCTCCAAAAAGTTCTGTGATTTTAATAATATAAGCATCTTCTCTATACAAATAAGCAAAATCCAATGACTTAGTAAATAATCAGGATGCCTAAATAATTACTAGTAAAACCATGTATTTAAATGCATTATTTACAAAATTAAGAAAACCGGTATGGACAAATGGATGGATGGATGGATGGATGATCCAAATATCCTAAAGTCAAGAGTATTTTTAAAGGGTAATGGAAAGATTAATATTGCATATCAAAAGTCTTAACAAAAAATTTTAAATAAAAATTGCCATTTGCATTTAGTGATCAGATGTCAATGTAATTAAAGTTTATTCTTAAAACAAAGCAGGATGAGGGCATAGAGTAATTAACTACCTCCCCTGCACACACCTCCAAGGAATTTCAACTTTGCCATAGGACTGTGTGTGAGAGGTGGGGGTGGGAAAAGAGAGACAGACAGAGAGACAGGTTCACCTCTGTGTCTCTAGACTTGTCTTCATGATCCAATTTGACCTTCTCCATAGCCATCACTTTTAACATGTCACAAACTTCAGCCAGCAGATCCAGTCTGTCAGTACTTAAACAAGTCCTGTTCAGAAGTTCCTATTAGAATTTAAGAGATACATTGAAAATTGTTTTATTAGAAGCAGCCACATGTGAGTTTATTTCGTTTATGTTTACAAACCAGCACCAATCAAGTAAAGGATGCAGTAAAGTATAATTACTAAATATATACAATTAAAAAATTATTAACTTTAGTTATCCTTCTTTGAGAATCAATAAACACATGTCAGTTTATTGGGGGAGTTATATAGATGTTATATAGTTACATAGTTATACATGTTATATAGATACACACACATATATAAACCTTATATGTTCTTAAGCCTGATGATAACATTGATGATGATGATGGTGACATTGTGTTTGCTATGTGCCAGGTATTATAGTGACTATAGTCTTTTAATCCTCCTGACAATCTTATGAGGTAGAAATTCCTATTATCTTTATTCAAAAGATGAGGAAGCTGAGAAACAGAAAGGTTAGGAATTTTCCAAATGTTATACAGCAAGGACATGGCAGACCAGGAATTCAGACCTGAGCGTTTTGCTCCAGTATGTACATTATCTGCTATATTACAGAGCCTCTCATATGTGAGCACCGGGTGTGTGGGCGCATGTATGTATACATTATCAGTTTTTTCCTCAATAACAAAAGTCATATGTGGTACTTGTCTTTTTTCTTAATCATAAAATATATGCTCTTTGATGAGAGTTAGAAAACCACCTGAATGCCAAAAAAAAAAGAAAAAAATTAAAATAACCTACAATCCTATTAATATTTTATTCCAGATTCTAATTACATAAATATTTTATATTGTGTGTGTGTTTTGAGACTCTGCTATTCTAGGTTTTTGCACAAAGTGTGCTGGTCTAAGTCAATCTCCAAATTTACTCCTGCATCACAGCAAACACAACACAGAAATGTAGCATCTCAAATAACTCAGCTGGAATAACCCACCCTGTTCCTGGCTTCCGCACAAGCCTGCGGCAGCATTTCTTCTGTGGCATTCAACTTCTCTCTGTGCTCTTGGACACAAGACTCCAAATCTCTAATCTTCTCTCGCTGAGCCTCCAGCTGGTCTGTTAACACACTTATCTGTATTTGGAGTAAAATACAGCAACAAGTTAGAAAGAATGTGGGTTCTATTGCATGCTTTATTTCTCTAAATGGAACAAGCACTGCAATGATCCCACCACTCAGATGGTTGTAAAGAAAAATAATCTGAAAATTAACAAGGTGACAGTGGTCCTTCACATTCCTATTTATATGTAGCTTTTTGATCTAAAGAGTCCTGTACAATTTCGGAGAAAGTTAGCATTGATTAGGGATGTACAGTGCTTTATAGGTTAAGACCATTTCAACCATTTATGAGAGAGACTGTGTGCATACTAATTATCTTTCTGGGGGAAGGGGACGACAGTATTAGAGGTTCAGAGAGGAAATGAAGTTAATGTTTGAAAGAGAAATTATCAAGGACTATTCCAATTTGGATACTTCAAGAAGAATGAGGAAAAGAAACCAGAAAATTCAAATTCCATGAGATCTTTCAAGATGATTCAGATCAGAACTCAACACATTCAAAGGCCTGTGAGGATCTAGCGATTGGGTGACTCCTTCAACCTCAGTGCTTACTGCAAACCTCTGAGTTTTTCCTTAGTCATCACCAGCCTAGTAAATATGCTTCAATTCATTTAGCTCAAAATACAAAAGACAAATAACTGCCAAACATTTTAAAACAGTATGGAGAAACAAACTCAAATTCAGCCCACAAGCAAAATCCACTCACTGTTGTGTTTTGTCTGGCCCATGGTATCATTTGAAAAAATTAAAAAATTAAAAGTCTATATCCAGATTCAGAAATATATACTAATTTTCAGATTTTTATACTATAGATATTCCTATGTCTGAAATCCTGCTATATATTGAAAATCAGATCAGATGACAGATGAGATCAGAAAGTGACATCAGATGACACTGGGCCTCTATTCAGACTGGCCCTGGAGGAGCTGAGGCTGAGTCAGGGCGGCTCCCTCTAGACTGCGTCCACACGCCCTTGGGCTGCCCCAGGCCTCACCATTCCCTGCCGCACTTGCTGCCGTGACCAGTCTGGGGGCTGTAAGCATTTGAATTTGCCATCCCAATTGAAAATAGTCTTTATAGGTATGTTGTGAGGAAAGATCAACACTTTAAAATCACTTGCCTGACGAACGAAGGATTCGTTCTCATTTTCTAAACGTGCCAGCCTTTCCTGATACGCGTCTCCGTTCCCAGGAAGGCGTCCATTCGTCTGGAAAAGGAAATAATACGGGTGAGGCTGACCCTCCCTAAGATCCATGTATTGTGGGCAAATGAAAATCGCATGTTTTTAATCCAAGGAGCCTGAACTGAATTCAGCACAGCTGTCATTGCCAAACAGAAATTAGGAGAATGGAATTCGGTTCATTTACCTCAAAATAGGTAAGACAGGCACATGAAGCATTTAGGCATGTTTTCGCCAAAGTACACAACAATTTCTGACCAAGGAGAGAATAATGACCCCAAAGCAACAGCGGCTGGTAATATTCTTCCCTGACAGTAGACACACGCCCAGGAGCAGGCAAAGTTTTGGGAGTGTGCGGTGCACACCCACAACTGTTGAAGCCCTTCTCTCTGCCCCAGAAAGCTCAAACCCTCAGTCCACAAATGACGTCCCTGGTAGCGCTGACCAGCCACGCTTATCAGCATTTTATCCCTTTCTGCCTTAAACTCATTAACTTCTTATGAGTTTGCTTGTCTGTACAATGTCATGTTCAGCTCCTGGGCAGAGCCTGTAAATTGTCTTGTGCCCTCCCTAGCACCTGGCTCATCTGCATATATTGATGCTCACTCTTTCTTCCCCTCCCTCCTGCCCCCGCTTTTAAATATGATTTGGGTATATTTATGCATGGTATAAATGCCACAGGAAATATAGATTGAGAAAGAAAGTATAGATTTTTTCTTTTCTCTGCTGTCATATGCAAGTCATGAAAGACACATAAAAAACATCATTTGGAAACATGTAGTAGTTTATGTGCCTTTTAATAGCTTTTAAATGGTTCATAACCATAAAATATATGATCCCAGTAGATTTCCTGATTCCTTATTCAAATACAATAGGAATAAAAGCCAGTTGGAATGAAAAATAGTTAAATGGGGCCATCTAGAGTTCAATTTAAAAAGCAACCAAGGCCGGATGTAATCCTAGCACTCTGGGATGTCCAGGCAGAAAGATTGCTTGAGGTTGGGAGTTCAAGACCAGCCTAAGCGAAAAAATAGAAAAAAGTAGTTGGGTGTGGTGCTTGCCTGTAGTCCCAGCTACTCGAGAAGCTGAGGCAGGAGAATTGCTGGCGCCCAGGCCCTGTGGCCAGTTTACCTGGCATGTTTGAGAATCAGTGAAGCAGCCAAAGTGCCTCGAGTGGATTGAAAAGGGGGAAGCATTGTAAAGAGAGGTGAGGTCCGAGAGTCATGGGGAACCAATCCCATAAGGCCTTGCATCCTACAGTAAGCACTTTGGATATCACTCTGAATGAGATTTGGCGCCATTGATGATTTCTGAAAAAATGTCAACAGTTTAATCACAGGTACTCTCTTAAGTTATTACCGTCACTGGAGGCCTTTGGATGTCGGCTAGGGGAATAGGTTCCTCTAACAATAGTAAATTTCTTTCTCACTACATGCTAAAATATTCAGAAAAACATGCAGTAAAGAAGGGTGAGATAGGATGTAAAATGGGCTAAGGAAACATCTAAGTTCAGAGCAGGAGGCCATCCCCAAAGAAATCACCAAACCTGGCCCCTTAAATCTCTGCAGGACAAACTTGCAGAGTAAATATAAAGTATGATAGCAAGCTATCATATATTTTAAAAAGGAAAATATCTCCGGTTGTGAAGGTGGTATGGCTGTACCAGCATAAAAGGATGGATGGTACTATCTGCACTCGGAAGTGGAGAGGTAAATTGGGTGGGAACATAAGAACTTAGCACGGGACTGGTTGGGAGCGCCAGTATTTGTGCCACATCACATGCAAACAGGTTGTACGATCAAGGTTCCCAAAGCAAGTGGCTTCATTTCTACCACAGATCCAAAATCAGAATTGATTCTTTCATACAATGTTCATTAGTTTTTATATAAACACAATCAACTCACAAGCATATTAGTGCATCTTACTGAAAATTGAGGGTCCTTTAAACACTTACAAAATAACATCATTCCTACCCTTCTCTTCGAATCTGTTTTTGTGATATTCTTTAGATTTCATGTGATCATCACATATTAAAACTGTGGTATTTACCACTGTGACCAGAGAAAGGGCAGTTCTTCCATGCCATCAATTTGGGGCAAGGATGCCTAGCAAGAGGCCTTGTTCAGTGAGTAACACTCAACTCAGTTTAATTCAACAACTAGAATTGAAATGATTGCCACAAACCACTAGATGGCACTTCCTAGCAAGCACTGCCACAAGCCTCTGCTGCTTTCTCAAGTGTCCGTTCATTACCCTTTCCATGCAGAATCGCCATCAGGTGCTTTAGAGTGAACTTCCCAATATTACTGAGAAAACATCTGTTATGTGCAAGGTTCTTTCTCGTACAGGACTATTTGTGGTGAGCCACTGTAGGTCATTCAGGCACAGTCTAAAAGCCATTTTGATGGGCAAAATCAGGTGACCTGTCAGCAATCATAAAGTGCAGCCTAACAGCACTTTTTAAACAGTTATCCTTAGAGTCAAAATGAAATTGGAATCTCTTAAGGGACAAAATCAGAGTAAATCTCTTGCCTTACAACTTTTTTTTTTCTTTTGTAGTCACCTATGCTATGTTCTGAATTTTGGAATAAGCAACAAAAGATTCACAACACAGCCTGTAACATCTACCATTGGACTCTGAAGCCATTCAACGAGCACTTCTGCTGTTGAGTCTGGGATCTGGCATCTCAGGCCTTCCTTCTCCTCTGTTTCCATCCCCTCTAACAGTCCACGCAGGTCTTCCACAAGGTGCAGAGCTCGCAAGCTTCCTGTGAACAGAGAAGTGGAAGACTGGCAATCAGAAACCCATTGGAATATTCCAGAGCCTTAGAATCTAGCTTAAAGGAAAATCACAGAGAGAGACAATGGGATTTATATTAGATAAAATACCAGAGCTGAAGGCGATAAACCAGTCTAAGCACACTGAGGAATAATCAAAACAAGGAACAAGAAAACAATAATTCAATCATGTAAATCTCTATAAGTCAAAGCCATTTGGTGCAAAAACAAAAACCATATAATTGGGGGTAAATATCAATGGTCCAATACCTAGCAAGGCGGCCAACTGTGTAGCACAGACAGATAAAGAGCCTGGTGGGCTTTGGTGTGAGGTGTGCTGGCCTCACGGTAACCATGGATAAGGTGGCAGATGAGGCCAAGTGGAACCATGCATATACAGACCATAAAATCTTCAAAAATCCCTGAAAAGGATTTATACTGAAGTAGAAGCTGCATAGCACAAGTTCAAAGGCATGAAGGCCACCTTCCACTTAACTTACGAGAATTACATGTGTGTATTTGTGTATGTATGTGTGAAGCACGTGTGTCTAAACATTTCCCCTATGATTTCGTTTGCAGCCCAGCATCAAATGCTCTTGTTAATATTAGCCTTAAAAAATAGTTTTACATGCTGGGCACAGTGGCTCACACCTGTAATCCCAGCACTTTGGGAAAGAGGATTGCTTGAGCCCAGTGGTTCAAGACTAGCCTGGGCAACAGAGTGAGACCCCCGTCTCTATAAAATATAGAAAAATTAGATGGGCATGGTGGCTCTCACGCCTGTAGCCCCAGTTACTTGGGAGGCTGAAGCAGGAGGAGGGCTTGAGCCCAGGAGTTTGAGGTCACAGTGAGCTATGATGATGCCACTGCACTCTAGCTTGGGTAACACAGGGAAACTCTGTTTCAAAAAAAAAAAAGTTTTACAGCCACTTTTGTTTGTATGACTTAAAGGAGAAAACATTCCACTACTTTTAAATTCACATGACTGACCCACAACCCATTATGAAAACTCTATCGCTTTGATTTTTATTTTCTGGTCCGTCAGATATACATACTACATTTATACTAACCGATCAGTCCTGTGATGGTCAGGTTATCACCTCACATGTTTGAAGGGCTGCAATTGGATGATACACACAAACCAATGCCTGCGTTCTCTCCCCAGTTGGCCATCGGGCTTGATCAATTGTGACCATGGAAACAGAAATTCTTTCAGCTAGTCCATTCTACTGAACTTCCTAATACTGGACCAAATGATTTAGACCAGTATCTGCCAAACTCTAATCATGGTCACTGCTGACACGCTAGGCACAGTGCTAGCTGCATCACAACCCTCTGAATCAATCCCCTACGAGCCCCATAGGCTGACATGAGAACCCAGAAAAATACCAGCTGAAAAGGGTATGTCAGGGGGAGGGAAGAACACAAGAGCATTAAAACCCAGGGAGTCTCCGGTGTTCTCTTCGGGCAGTTTTGAGCACTAGCATCACCTGATGATATTATTAAAAATATATGTGTCCGTGACAGCCCCTTCTGTTAAATTGCCTTCACAAAACAGGAGGTTAAATTGAAGTAGGGTGTCCAGCACATAGAAGTATAACAACCTATGGCATGCCACCTCCCCCAGGAGAAAAAGAACCTTCTGAACGGGACTTAGAACAACCAAACAGAATAAGGTTAAATTTATGACCAGAGAATATAAGCAGGCGGGGCCAGCACAACTAGAATCCAGGAGGAGTAGAGCTCAACTGCATTCTGACCTTGACCATTGCGGGGTGACAACCCCACCTACTGGTACATATTCATCCCTCTCCTCCTTATAATGGGTTCCTAAATACATAAAAGTTCCTCTCTTCAGACAAAAACTGTAATGTGACATGAGACCTCAGGTAGCCAGCATTCCTGGAGACCTCAAGGGTTCACTTGCTAGTCAGTCCCGTCTGCCTCGGTGCGAGACAAAGCTGTGCTGGTTTACTGCCCTTGCTCTGCTTTCACGATAGACACCTGCTGAAGATCCTTGACAAGGGAGTCATGTGATGAGATCTGTGTTTTAGAAAGGAGATTCTGGTGGTGTCGAGAAGGATGGACTAGAGCAGGAAAGCAAGAGTCTCAGGGGCGTCACGTGGAAAGGTTACTTGGCCATAGAACGATAATGGTAGGACAGACAGGACAGATTTTAGAGCGGATAAAAAGAAAAGGCAGAATCTGGGAGGAGGCAGAATTTGCAGAACTTGATTAACTAAATGGGGAACATGAGGGACAAAATGTCTAAAATGATTTAAATTTCTGGCTTAGGAAAGTGTGGATGGAGTGTTACGAAATGAACTCAGAAAAAGACTATTAGAGGAACTTCCAAGGAAAGACAGTGAATGAGCTCAGTGCTTTAAATGATAACACTGATGTACTTGTAGGACATTTCAGGGAGATATCTGGTTGTCAGTTAGAAATAGGGACTGGAAGCTTAGCAAAGAATTGGGATAGTAAATAGATGTAAATTGAACAAGCCAGGCTCAGTGGTGCACACCTGTAGTCCCAGCCACTCGGGAGGCTGGGGCCCAAGGATCGCTTGAGCACAGGAGCTGGAGGCTGCAGTGAGCTATGATCGCACCTATGAACAGCCATTGCACTTCAGCTTGGGCAACACAGCAAGACCCTGTCTCTAAAGAATAACAAAATAAGTGTGAGAGTCATTGGTGGAAAGTGAACGTCGATTCAAGGGAAGAGATGAGAACGTTCATGGATATTGGATTGTGCAGCGTCCCTCAAAGTGTGGTCCACAGGCCATCTACACCAGAATCACCTGAAGTGCAGATACTTTATCCTTGACCCAAGACCTAGGATGGGAGTGGAATTTTTGATATTTTAAAATTAAGTTTGAGAATAATTCTGCCAGATTATTGATAACAAAAGCAAGGAGAAAATGAAGAAATGAAACCATGGGAACCCAAAGGCATTGTAGAGAGCCAAGAAATGAAAGTAAGAAAGTGAAAAGGTAATAAGAGACTTGTAATGAAAAAGCCAAGCAAGCAGAGTAAATGTCATGATTCCGTCTTTTTTTTTTGCTCTGTTGCCTGGCCTAGAGTGCCGTAACGTCAGCCTACCTCACAGTAACCTCAAACTCCTGTGCTGAAGCGATCCTTCTGCCTCAGCCTCCCAAGTAGCTGGGACTACAGGCATGTGCCACCATGCCCAGCTAATTTTTTCTATATATTTTTAGTTGTCCAGATAATTTCTTTCTATTATTTAGTAGAGACGGGGTATCGCTCTTGCTCAGGCTGGCCTCAAACTCCTGACCGCGAGTTTTCCTCCCACCTCGGCCTCCCAGAGTGCTGGGATTGGATAACAGGCAAGAGCCACCACGCCCAGCAATGATTCCGTCTTTCAGAGGATGCAGATTACCTGCTCCGATGCCATTCATCTTCTCTGGTGCCGAAGCCAACATGTCACTTTCATCACTCATCTTCTTATATGTGAAGAGCAAATTCCAACCTAGACCTGAAAAAAATAATGATGTTGTCATTGTATCCTTTAAATGACACAGGCTTGCACGTGGGTTTGCTAATTCAGCTTCCAATTAGAACTACACTTCGCAGTAAAATATGGAAAGAGAACTTCAGAAGTAGTGGAGCTGAATCAACCTAACCATTTAGTAAGCTGTGGCCAATCATCTGTAGCACAAGACCACATGCCATACCTGTGTCAGGTAATAAAGAAGATTCAGTTCTTGCCCTCAAGGTCCTTTACAGCCAGTAGAATGGTCTCCGTGCTCTATCTACTCCAGAGCTCTAGGACTCTGTGAAGCGCACCCGGCATGAGTGTGGAAGCTTGCTGGGGGCATGACAGGTGCTGGCTCATTCCTCCCTGTACCAACCCCACCAATCTCTGCTCTCTTGTTTGCTTTTTTCTTTCTGCATAAGGGTTTGCTTTAAGAATTTTCTAATAAAAGGATTCACTAACATATATGCTAAACACACAGACACACACAAACCCCTAGTGGTATTCTGTAATGTAATTATACCTATCAGTTGAGTGCCCATAGTGATTCTTACACTTTTATGTAAGTTATCCATAATCCTTAATAATGACAACAAACCTATAAAATGGATACATTCATCTCCATTTTATAAGTGAGGATCAAAGATGTTCGATTTTTACATGGAGCACATCAAGAAAATATAGCAAAGACTAGCTTTTAATCTAGGTTTGTCTGACTTCCAGTATAACACTGAATTTCTGCTTATCTGATTTTATCTGAAGGACAGGTCTATGCTGAAATTGTGTGACAATCTACTCATTGTTTCACCTGTCAAAAATATTTTGAGATTATGCTTGTAAAACATTTGGTGATAGACAAGAAATAGATAAGATAATGTGATTTTTGACATTAATTAACTCATTTCAGGTACCAGACTAAGCACCCTTGTAAAATCTCCCAACAGACCTGAATGAGGCTCTCGTTACCTTGCAGATGCTGCAGTACAGCAAATACCTGGAAAGAAAGGGCGCACTGCTTAACAGAAACCTTTGCCCTCTGTTTCCAAGCAGCCAGATCTCACTTACCACTTTATTTTCATAAATATGTTTATAGTTCTGGTATCAGTTTCTTGACTCAATTCTCTACTATACATTTATTTTAACAAAATACAAAAAATTGGTTGGGAAATATTACTTTGATTTTAGAATACTTTCATCTAATGGTTTTCTAGAACTTTACTCACTTCGGAAGGTATAAAATATCATTTTATGTGGAATACTACTGTACAAAAATACTCAAGGTATGGATTTACTGTTACCCCGAAACCAAGGAATCAACAAGTAGGTTATGAACTGAGGTGGTTCTAACAAATTGACTTGCACACTCAGCCAGTGTACAATCCAAAGAGGTGGGGCACACATTTAATAACCATACTTCAGGCTGGAAGACACAAAACACAAAAATTGAGAGCACAAATGATTAAGCTGGATTTCACATGATATATGTGTATGGAGAAAACAAAGAGACACACACCAGGCTCAGCTTTAAACGTGGGAATACCAATAAAACAAAGTAACACCCACATTAGAAAAACACACTCACCATCTCACTAAAATAGAAAAAAAAATTCATCTTTGTTAGCAGTTATATTTTGTGTAAAGTACAAACACTTCTTCAAGTATGACAGTAGTAGTTCTTCTCTGTTCTGTTCAATGAGCTTTTCAAATGTTCAGACATGAAGGTATGAGATATCCTAGACCATGCTTTTCAAAGTAGTGAAGAACCAGTTTTTATAAAAATTTCTAATTCATTAGAGAATAATGCTTTGTTTAACATAAGGAAAACATGATGACGATGTTAAGTTGCTATGAAAGTTTATAAATGCTTACTTTCAATCTCTATATTTATCATGCAGCAGCCCACATGTACTAATAAAGAAAAGAAAGTAAATACAAGCAATAAAGACACATATAATATGGGAAAGGTGGTAGGGATAAGGGAAGAAAAATGGAGGAGGATAAGGGGGTCCAGTTTGGAGGGGTCTGCACATTCAATAGGTGGCCAGGAAGCAGTGACAGAGTCAAAGGCCAAAGATCTCTCTAATAAATTAACAGTAGTCAAATATAGGTGTTCTACTTCAGTGGTATTCCAAGTGTAGAATGCCTACAAATCAATAAAAAGCAATGAGAGGAGTGAAGATATGAACAGACATTTACAAGAAGAGGAATATTTTTCAACTAATAAAAATATGAGGAGATGCTTAATATCATTAATAATTGAGGAATTTAAAACCATGTGATATTGTTTTAAACCCAGCCAATTAGTGAAAAAACTTTGACAACACCAAGTATTGTAGAGGATATGGATCCACAGAATCTTTTGTTGTTTGCTAGTTTTTTGATGGAGTTTCACTAGGTTGCCCAGGCTGGCCTTAGACTCTTGGGCTTGAGCAAATCTCCCGCTTCAGCCACCTAAGTAGTTGGGACTACCGGCATGTGACACCATGCTCAGCTTTACAGAATCTCTTATAGAATGGTGGTGGGAATGTAAGATGGTCTACCACTTTCAATAACAATGTGGTATTAGCATCTAAAATTAAACATTCACATTCATTTTCAATGTGCCAATATTTACTCCAAGGTACAATGAAGAGCAATACACGAACATTCATAGAAGCACTCTTTACAAGAACAAAAATATAAAACCAATCCAAATCTCCATCCACGTGAGAAGGGATGAATAAACTGTGGGATAGTCACACAATGGAATGACATATAGATGTCAAAACAAACTTAAGAAATATATGTGTAGTATGCATACAATATAATGGGAAAAATTGGTTATATATCAGCTAATTGATATGGATTATAAACATATATTAATTATATATTAATATATATAAAATTTATAAATATATACAAATTCAATATAACCATAGAAAAAGAAAATGAGAACGATGCAACTTACCAAGTAACAAGGTTACTGCCAAGTTTTTGAGTGGTGTAATGAATTCAAAAGTGCTTATAACATTACTAAAAATAAAAAAATGGGAATTCCAGTTTGGTAATGTTAGAATAAATGTTATTGGACAAACTGTCCCCCACATACTGATTCAAAACAGTGGATGAAATATGAAATACAAAAACATTTTTTGAAGAAACTGGAGATTGACCAAAAGCAGGTAGAAACCAGAGGGAATTTAGCTCTTAAGAAAAAGGAACCATAATGGAAAAGATTCACATTTATACAGCTTTTACCTGTGAGCACCACCAAATCATGTAATGCAGAGTGGCTCCAAACTTACTGGCTCAAAGGTCAGAAGGGGGTAAAATTCTTGCATTATACACAAAGATGTTTAATAGTAATTCATGGTAGACTGTGATAAGAATAAATAATGTAACCTACTAAAACTGTAAAATGAAAACATAAGCCAGGCATGGTGGTTCACATTGGTAAACCTAGCACTGTGGGAAGCCAAGGTAGGAGGATTATTTGAGGCCAGGAGTTCAAGACCAGCCTGAGCAAGAGTGAGACCCCCATCTCTACTAAAAATAGAAAGAAATTATTTGGGTGTGGTGGTGCACACCTGTAGTCCCAGCTACTCAGGAGGCTGAGGCAGGAGGATTGCTTGAGCCCAGGAGCTGGAGGTTGCAGTGAGCTATGATGATACCACTGCACTCTAACCAAGGTGACAGAGTGAGACTATGTTATTAAAAAAAAAAAAAGATATAAGTAAAAACCCAATTAAGTTGATAAACTGGAATATTAATAAAAACTTCAATTTTATTTAGTCCAAAAGATGGAGTAATGGAGGAACAATGGATGGTTGGGATAGAAGAAAAATAAAAAGCCAAGATATCAAACTTAAACTAAATCATATAAATAAATAAATTAAATATAAATGGAATAAAGAGTAATAAGAGCCAGAGATCATCAGAATAGTTTTACAAAAAGAACTATATGCTGTTTATACAGGTGTACTTTAAATATAAATAAATATAATAGTATAAGGATGAAAAATAAGATATACTATGCATATAGTAAGCATAAGAAAGCAGAAGTAGGTTTTTTTCAGGAGTAAGTATATTAATATGAGGGGAAAAAACTACAAATCAATAAGTATTACTAGAAGGAAAGAAAGAGAGATATTTTATAATGATGAGTGAATCCATCAATAAGCCATAACAAACATACATGTTTTTGTAACTACTAATAAAGCTTCAAAATACATATACCAGTAGAATTAAGGGAGAATTAGGTAAATTTAGTCCACTTATATTTAACATAATAGTTGACATAGCTGGATTTTAGTCTACTTCCTGCCATTTTTTACTGTTTGTCCCATCTATCATTTGTTCTTCCTTTTAAACCTTCTTTTCAATTAGTAGATGAGGTAGCGGGGAAAAAAAACCAAAACAGTAATAGGCCAGGTGTGGTGGCACACACCTGTAGTCCTAGCTGTTAATACTTGGGAAGCTGAGGCAGGATTGCTTGAGCCCAGAAGTTGGAGGTTGCAGTGAGCTATGATGACACCACTTTTCTCTAGCCTAGGCAAGACAGTGAGACTCTGTCTCAGAAAATGAAACAAAACAAAAACCCAGGAATATAGAAGATGTGAGCAATATTGTCAACCATCTTGACCTAATTCAATTTATAGAACAAAACACCCAAATGCAGAAACATTCTTTTCAAGTCCACATGTTATATTCACCAGGATAAGGTATGTATACAAGGCCACAAGCTAAGTTAAAATAAATTTCAAATGGGTTTTAAAGAACTACACAGAAGAGTAAGGGCCATACCCGGAAGTGGTAAAGTACTAATACTAAGAATAGAACGTCCATACTTAACTAAAATTGTGCCTTGCCCATGGCTTCAGCTATTCTAGAGGCAGCCTAATTTAGCAGGCATCTGTGTTGATAAAGCTATGTCAATTTTCATGGCTAGGTCCAAGCATTTTTTAAAATGAAAAGGCTAAACAAAAAGCCTTCAGCTACAGAGAGCTATGATGATGTCACTGAACTCCAGCCTCAGCGACAGAGTGAGACCTTGTCTCAATAAAAATAAAAATAAAAAACTTTCAAAAAAACCCCATGCTCTTCCTATATCCTCAAAAACATTTCTGAGAGGAAGTTCCCTGGGCTTCCTCACATAATTAATTAACATAATGAAATATTACTCTAATACAATGGAATAACATCTTACAGTAATAAGATTGAACAAATAATACACACAGCGATAGGTTGAGCAAAAGAAGCCACACACAAAGGACTATGTACTGCATGATTCCTTTTATAAGAAAGTCAAGAACAGGCAACCTATGATAGAAAGTAGAACAATAATTACTTGTAAGAAAGGGTGAGTGAATGAAGGACACACTAGGGAAATTTCTGTTCAATATCTTCATTGGGATATTGCTTACACAAGTCTATACATTTGTTCCAACTCATCAAACTAAGCAATGGTCTTTAAAACTTGTCAGGCATTAAGAATCCCAATGTCAATCCCATCTAAATTCTTTATTTTAACTGGGAAAGAACCATTAGTTGCTGGCTAAATGTTGAAAGCATAAAATTCACTCAGTCTATTTAATCAGGAATTCCCTTAAAACATATGTATTAATAGCATTGTTCAGTTTCTGGGGCAGATGTTTTTGGTGCCCCATGCATATTTTCATGCACACCAGCCCAACTTTTAACTAACATATCAGGGAGCCCTCTGCTGTTGCACATGGTGGTCTGAAATGCCAGGGAATTACCATCCCCTGGGAGCAGTCATCAACTTTAAATACCCCAGAGCACATTTTCTCCTGATTCATGTAATCTACACTACTTGCCAGATTTACACAGAGGATTAAGCTCCTTTCAGACTGGTAACTTGTTTGATAATGCATCATTTATCAGTTTTTCTTTCTTTTACTTCCCAACATTTCTCTAACAGTATTTCTTACAAGTACTTTTGAAATACACTTTTTGTACTTGAAACATCAGGAATGAAGGTGATTATTAGAAATCATAAATAAAATCACATTCAAAAAATGAACTAAATAAATAGATGGATGAATATAGGTAGGACACACATGGACCTATTATGATGATATGTCACAAATCAAGGATGAGGAATAATCCAAATATATGTACCTGAGGTCCAAAATAACAGAATATTCAGGTCTCTTTATCCTCATTCTATACTTACCTAGAAACCTGCTATTTATAATTTGGTCTTTTGGGCAGACAAAACCATTTGGAAAATTAAAACTTCACCATCCAACAAGTCTTACAAGGGAGAAGATTTACTTGTGGATTTAAATGGCTAATGTATACATACCTCTTTGAATACTTGCTGAAGAAAAAGCTACAAAGAAAATAACTACCAAAAACAAAAGGGTGGATCTTGGGTTCAAAGTCACAGTTTAAACTGAGGAAGCCCCTTGTTTCCTTATTTGTTGGGTGATATAAACAGTGAAATGAAGCTCTGGGAGATGGGAAACCATTGGAGGGTTTGAAGATGAGGAACAACATGGTCTGACTTCTGTTTTAAAAACTATGAGTCCTAAGAACACACTGCAGGGGCAGCAAAGGTAGAAACAGGAACAGTCAGAAAACCATTGCAATAATTCACATGAGAGGTGTCCTGTTGGTGGCTCAGGGCAGAGTGGGAGCAGTGGAGGTGGTGACTGGACCCTGGCTATGTATGTGTGACTGTACATATAGTAAAAAATATATATACATATAATCATATAATGTATATTATTATATATTAACTAAATATAAAATGTATCTTACTATATGTAGACTGAGATACATTGTATGTGTATGAATTACGTAATAATGTAGAGAGAGAAATGCATTGATATTTACTGTACAGTTTGATGAGTTCTGACAAATGCATACATCTAAGTAACACACCCCTAACAAGATATCCACATTTTTATCACCCTGTGTTTATTCTGATGGAAATGCTCACAGAAATTGATATAGTGTTTGGGGGAAAGGACAGACTCAAGACTGTGGCCTACACCATAGAGGGATGGAGTGGCCATTTACTGAGGAAACTAACTGCCACTAACTGCCCACTCCCAACTCCGAGCATCACAAGCATGTCCTTCATCCACCAAAAGAAAGGAACAAGAGGAACTGTAAAAGTATCATCCAGGGTGAGTCATCACCCCACTGTCCTTTATTCTAAAACCTGACAACACACCTGAATCTTATGCATAAAACTACAAGTCATGGCAGAATACCAAAGGAAACTTCATGACCACATCAAGTGCTCCCGAAGCATTTTCTCTCTCTCTCTCAAGCTCTTTTACCAAGTACCGTAAGGAACCATTAGTTATCGCTACTAAATATTATTCTTGGCTAGGGAAAAGGTCTGTCTTTGGCAAGCGGGCTCACTTTCCTTGGTCTGAGGAAGGCTGTCGCTACTAGACTAAGCTTTTTAAGGACTAAGGTCCAACTCCTAATAATGTCTATACCAGGTTGTCAACAAAACCACATATGCTTTGGAGTACTGAATAGGAAGGAATGGTACATTAATGAACTTGTTTGGCTCTTTTACATCTTAGAGCATCAACTAGACTTTGTTTTCATTTCAATAATATTCTGGTAACCTGTAGCTTCTAGGAAAGAAGGAATGGGGGCAGTGGAGAAGAAAAGAAGAGGAGAGTAAATATGTGGAATTGTCTTGAAAGCTGGCTTTTACCATTGCTATATGTTGAGTGACTTGGGCGGGACTACCAAATGACCAGTACATTCAGAATTTTCCATATTTTACTATATCTGGCAGGACTAGTGCTCCAAAGTGACATGGATAAGTTCATACATTTACTCATACACATAAACATATATACAGTCAGCCCTTTCACATCCATGGGTTTCCTATCTGTGGATTCAACCAACCACAAAATTGAAAATATTCCCCAAAACAACTAATTAAAAATAAAAATACAACAATAAAAATGATACAAATTAAAAACAATACAGGAGAACAGCTATTTATGTAGCCCTTACATTGTATTAGGTAGTATAAGTAATACAAAGATGATTTAAAACATACAGGAGGATGTGCATAGGTTATATGCAAATGCTATGCCAATATTTGTAAGGAATGTGAGCACCCACAGATTTTGGTATCTGCAGAGAAGTCCTGGGGTCAATCCCCACAGATACCGAGGGACAACTGTACTTCAGTCAAAGAATATTCCTCATTTACCTACCATGTACCAGAAACCATGTGCCAGAAACTAATCTAGGCACTGAGGAGCTTTCATTCCACCTACCATCTCCAATTCTGTATTTGCTTCCAATCAAGTCCATCTCATGGACCCCTTTAAGGGAGGCCATCTGCCAGAGACATATTTTTTTCCTAGCTAAGTACAGCATCTGCCTTATTTTCAAGTGACAAACCTAAACTTCAATATTCTAAGTGATTGGGGTATACATTCTACTTAATGGGATATTTGAGCTTAAAAACAAGGCTGGGGAATAATAAGATACTTCTTAGTTTTTAAATTTTTGCTGTTTAGGGCATCTGTACTGAATGTCTTTGAAGTATCTTCATCTCAGGATGGTTCAATTCCTAACCTCTGTTAAACAGTAATAGAGTGTTAAAATTTTATTTTCCCCTACGAAACTCCTTGCTGTGTCTTGATTTAGCCGTACCAAGCACGGCTAGGGAAAGCCAAGTTGGCTCCACTTCAAATTCTTGCTAGCTAATCTTCACTGGGCAATTAATGTTACTCAAGAATCCTTTTATTTATGATTAGTTCCCTCCCTTTCACAGTTCTCATAATGACTATTTCTAAAAATTCCTATAATACTCTCCCCTAACCTTTTCCTTCTTATCCTACGCATAATCTCAGCACAATACTCCCATCCCACCATACAGAGAATACCAGAGCCAATCCTGGGGACTCTCCCTTATCTAAAGTTCTCATGGGCACTGATTTGCCTGTTCTTGGCCTACAGCCTTCTGTCACGGGAAGACTCTCCAGCCGTACATCCTTGATCTCATCCCAAGCTTTCAAACAATTACTCACTTACACTTCTATACCTTCAATCTTTTCCGTTCCTCTGTTTCCTTCTGCTCAACCAATAAAATTTTGAAAATCTTCTAGACCTAAAAATCCCATCCAAAAGCAAAGACACAAAACACACTCTCAACCACTTACCTCCACCCTTCCTAAGTTACAGATCTGCTCTGATGCCTCACAAGTACTCCTTCAAAATGGATGGTGCAGCATTCTGCTCCCCCTCCCCCGCCAACTGCCGCTCCACAGCCCACTCCAACATGGCTGCCACCTCATCACCACCCAAAAAATGCCATCGAAGATCATCAGTACTTGAAGAGGTCACATGGCTATGAAGTGGCAGAGGAGGGTTTCAAAGAAAACAAAAAAAACCTATAAGCAATCTCAATGTTCATCAATGGGTTTCTCAATATGTACTGGTGAAACTAAGTTCTGAAAACTGGGGAAGAAGGTGCAGAAAAAAAAACAGACATTAAAAAACATTGCTTTCTTATCCTATATATTAGGCTTAAAAACAATAGAGATAGGATATAAAAAGGAAAGGAGGAGGAAAATGAGGGAAGAAGATAGGGAAAAGGAGTGAGAATAAAAAAAGAGAATAGTAATAACTAAGTTATTTAGGTCATTAAATATGAAATGCCTGATTACAAATCAAAAGTTTAGTTTATTATATCTCAAACAAGAAGCCGTACAATTATTGACAGTATGGCCTAAATTATCAACACAGTTTTGCAATCTTAATTTTAGCTTGTTTATGCCAACAGCAAAGAAGTCTGGAGAGCAAGTGACAATGAAATCCCAAAAGGTCTTTTCCACAGCTTGTTGAGAATTGAAGATATTTCCTTGCAAGAAGTGGTCCAAAGGCTGGAAGAAGTGGTATTCAGTTGGTGCAACATCTGGTGAATATGGTGGATGACAGAGAGAGTTTCAAATCCTCAAATCCAGCCTCTGTAGTTTTGTACAAGCAGCCTTGTTTGGTATTATTATTTATTTTTTTTTAATTTCAGCTCATCATGGGGGTACATAAGTTCAGGTCATATACATTGTCCATGTCCCGCCCATCCCCCCGAGTCAGAGGCCCAAGCGCATCCATTCTCATTCTCCAGACAGTGCGCCTGGCACTCATCATGTAGTCATACCTCCATCCCCTCCCCCCACCACCTCCCCGAGTCTGCACCTTCAAGCATGACCATTCCCCAGAGGGTGTGCAACACACTCATCATGTAGGAATACACCCATCCCCTCCCCCCACCCCCCATCGCAGTCTGATATCCAATTGGTATCCTTCCCCGATGTGGATTTAGGCAAGCAGCCTTGTTTGTACAATGTGGAGTCAAGCGTTGTCTTGCAAGAGGATTGGCCTGTCTCTACTGACCAATCTCAGCTGCTTTATCTGAAGCATCTTCATCATTTCATCCAACTGGTTACAGTAGAGTCCATTGTAGTCCATTAACCAGGTTTCACGAAGCTATAGTGGATAATACCAGTGCTAGACCACTAAAAAGACACCATTAGCTTTTTTGATGAATATTCGGTTTGGGACTGAATTTTGGCACTTCATCTTTATCCAACAATTGTGTTGAACACTTGTGATTGACAAAAAGAATCCATTTTTCATCACATGTAACAATATGGTGTAGAAATGGTTTGCCTTCATGTCGTGACAGCAGAGAAAGGCAAACTTCAAGATGATTTCTCTTCTTACGCTTGTTTAATTCATACAAACCCATCTATCTAGCTTCTTTACCTTGCCGATTTGTTTCCAACGGTCCAATATTTTTGGAATAGTAACGTCAAACCTCAGTGATAATTCACACGTGGGTTCAGATGGATTCACTTCCACTAGAGCTTTCAGCTCATCAGTATCCACCTTGGTCTCAAGTTGCCTACAGGGCTCATTTTACAAATTTAAATCACCAGAACAGAACTTCTCAAATCACTGAGGTACTGTGTGTTCATTAGCCATGTCCTTCCCAAACACTATGTTGATATATTAAGCTGTCTGTGCTGCACTGGTTCCACCACAAAACTCCTATTTGAAAACAGCACGAATTTTTTACTTATCCATGGTTTCACAAAAATTGCTTTAAAGAAATTGCAAGATAATCACAAGCTACACCATCCGTTTGAAAAAATGAGGATGTACCCTCACAACGGTAAAAGAAGTGTCAAAGTGAAATGTCAGAGATATCAACTGTCAGACTTAGTACCTAGGGAAATCAGATATTTCATACTAAGTAATCTATATGACATTCCTGATGGCCTCTATTGCATTCTTGAGGTAAGACCGAAGGCTTCATGAAGGTTTTCTTGCCCTTTTCTTCCCTGTGTATCAAATATTTAACTTGACCATGTTCTAAATACGTGTCCAGTAATTCTATCACATAATTTAGATTGGTGTAATTGCAGGTAAGAGTTTTCATGGGTGGGCAAAGGCATAAAGCAGAGGAAAAGACAGGTAGATCTCTGAGCTTTAGAGTCTTTGAAGTTAGAAAGTCCTGGGTTGGTTACTTCTGTGAGTCTGAAAGGCTTTGGGCATTATTCTTTTAGTTCTCATAATGGATGAGTAGTGGTTGTATATTTGGAATTAATCGAGTCACACCCCATTTCCCAGCTCATACTTTTGCATGAAATTCTCATACCTGGTTACCTATTCTCAGCCTTAGCCTACTCCTTACATAGTTATTGTAGCAATTGTCTTGAGTTATCAGTTGCTGGATTTCTTGGTGCTAAGTACTAGCATGGTAATGGGGCCACAACTAGTGAGACTGGGGACCACAACTAGTGAGACTGGGGACCACAACTGCTACAGGATAAAATGTTTGAACATCAACAGTATAGTCAAAGTTTTCAGATAAATTTCACAACAGTAAGATAGGTTGGTGTACTAGTCATAGGGTTGGTTCAATGCATAAAAATAAAAATATTCATGGACATGGCAAAAATCACTCAGGCTGGCTGAAATGGATCTGCCAATTAACTGCAAGAGATGACGAATAGGTAAATATTCAGAAATTTAACCAGTACTTTTCAGAAACAGTCTATACAAAGAAGTCAGAGTGTGAATAGAAATGGCACTGAGGTAGTTTCATTCCATCTATCATCTCCACTTCTGTATTTGCTTCCAGTGAAGTCCATCTCATGGACCTCGTTAAGGGAGCCCATCTGCCAGAGACACACCTTTTTCCTAGCTAAGTACAGCATCTTCCCTATTTTCAAGTGACAAACCTAAATTTGAGTATTCTAAGTGATTGGGGTATACATTCAACTTAATGGGATATTTGAGCTTTAAGACAGGCTGGTGAATAATAATGTACATCTTAGTTTTTATATTTTTGCTGTTTAGGGCATCTGTACTGAATGTCTTTTAATTACCTTCATCTCAGGATGCTTCAACTCCTAACTTCTGTTAAACAATAATAGATAAATAGAAATAAAATTTTATTTTTCCTTATGAAACCCCTTGCTGTGTCTTAGATGTACCAAGCATGGCTAGAGAAAGCTGAGTTTGCTCCATTCAAGCGCCTGCTAGCTAATCTTCACTGGGCACTTAATGCTACTCAAGAATCCTTTTATTTATCATTAGTTCCCTCCTTGTCAAACTTCTCATAATGACTGTCTCTAAAAATTCCTATAATTCTCTCCCCTAACCTGTTCCGTCTTCTCCTACCCTTATTCTCAGCACAGTACTCACATCCCACCATACAGAGAATACCAGAGGCAATTCTGGGGAGCACTCCCTTCTCTAAAGTTCCCACGTGTACTCATTTGCCTGTGCTTGGCCTACCAGCCGTACATGTTTGATCTCATCCCGAGCTTTCAAACAATTACTCACTTACACTTCTATACCTTCAATCTTTTCCGTTCCTCTGTTTCCTTCTGCTCAACCATTAAATTTTGAAAATCTTCTAGACCTAAAAATCCCATCCAAAAGCAAAGACACAAAACACACTCTCAACCACTTACCTTCACCCTTCCTAAGTTACAGATCTGCTCTGACGCCTCACAAGTACTCCCTCAAAATGGATGGTGCAGCATTCTGCTCCCCCTCCCCCACCAACTGCCACTCCACAGTCCACTCCAACATGGCCGCCACCTCAGCACCACCCAAAAAATGCCATCAAAAATCATCAGTACTTGAAGAGGTCACATGCCTATGAAGTGGCAGAGGAGGGATTCATACAAAACAAAAAAAAACCCTATAAACAACCTAAATGTTCATCAGTGGGGTTCTCAATATGCACTGGTGAAAGTGAGCTCTGAAAACTGGGGAGAAGGTGCAGAAGAAAACCAGATATTAAAAAACATTCCTTCCTTATCCTAAATATTAGGATTAAAAACAATAGAGATAGGATATAAAAAGGAAAGGAGGAGGAAGAGAAGAGAAGAAGATAGGGAAGGAAAAGGATAGAGAATGAAAAAAAAGAGAATAGTAATAACTAATTTATTTAGGTCATTAAATATGAAATGTCCGATTGCAAATCAAAGTTTAGCTTATTATATCTCAAACAAGAAGCCATGCAATTAACCACAGTATGGCCTAAATTATTGACACAGTTTTGCCCTCTTAATTGTAGTTTGTTTAGGCCACCAGCAAAGAAGTCTGGAGAGCAAGTGTCGATGAAATCCCAAAAGGTCTTTTCCACAGCTTGTTGAGAATTGAAGATATTTCCTTGGGAGAAGTGGTCCAAAGGCTGGAAGAAGTGATATTCAGTTGGTGCAACATCTGGTGAATATGGTGGATGACAGAGAGAGTTTCAAATCCAGCCTCTGTAGTTTTGTACAAGCAGCCTTGTTTGTACAATATGGAGTAAAGCGTTGTCTTGCAAGAGGATTGGCCTGTCTCTATTGACCAATCTCAGCTACTTAATCTCAAGCACCCTCATCATTTCATCCAACTGGTTGCAGTAGAGTCAATTGTAATGCACTGACCAGGTTTCATGACGTTACAGTGGATAATACCAGTGTTAGACCACTAAACAGACACCATGAAATTTTTTGATGGATATTCGGTTTGGAATCGAATTTTGGCACTTCATCTTTATCCAACCATTGTGCTGAATGCTTGTGATTGACCAAAGAATCCACTTTTCATCACACGTAACAATATGGCATAGAAATGTTTTGCCTACCTATCGTGACAGCAGAGAAAGACAAATTTCAAGATGATTTCTCTTCTTACGCTTGTTTAATTCATACAAACCCATCTATCTAGCTTCTTTACCTTGCCAATTTGTTTCCAGTGGTCCAATATTGGAATAGTAACGTCAAACCTCGGTGATAATTCACGCGTGGATTCAGATGGATTCACTTCCACTAGAGCTTTCAGCTCATCAGTATCTACCTTGGTCTCAAGTTGCCTACAGGGGTCATTTTATAAATTAAAATCACCAGAACAGAACTTCTCAAATCACTGAAGTACTGTGTGTTCATTAGCCATGTCCTTCCCAAACACTATGTTGATATATTAAGCTGTCTGTGCTGCACTGGTTCCACCACAAAACTCCTATTTGAAAACAGCACGAATTTTTTACTTATCCATGGTTTCACAAAAATTGCTTTAAAGAAATTGCAAGATAATCACAAGCTACACCATCCGTTTGAAAAAATGAGGATGTACCCTCACAACGGTAAAAGAAGTGTCAAAGTGAAATGTCAGAGATATCAACTGTCAGACTTAGTACCTAGGGAAATCAGATATTTCATACTAAGTAATCTATATGACATTCCTGATGGCCTCTATTGCATTCTTGAGGTAAGACCGAAGGCTTCATGAAGGTTTTCTTGCCCTTTTCTTCCCTGTGTATCAAATATTTAACTTGACCATGTTCTAAATACGTGTCCAGTAATTCTATCACATAATTTAGATTGGTGTAATTGCAGGTAAGAGTTTTCATGGGTGGGCAAAGGCATAAAGCAGAGGAAAAGACAGGTAGATCTCTGAGCTTTAGAGTCTTTGAAGTTAGAAAGTCCTGGGTTGGTTACTTCTGTGAGTCTGAAAGGCTTTGGGCATTATTCTTTTAGTTCTCATAATGGATGAGTAGTGGTTGTATATTTGGAATTAATCGAGTCACACCCCATTTCCCAGCTCATACTTTTGCATGAAATTCTCATACCTGGTTACCTATTCTCAGCCTTAGCCTACTCCTTACATAGTTATTGTAGCAATTGTCTTGAGTTATCAGTTGCTGGATTTCTTGGTGCTAAGTACTAGCATGGTAATGGGGCCACAACTAGTGAGACTGGGGACCACAACTAGTGAGACTGGGGACCACAACTGCTACAGGATAAAATGTTTGAACATCAACAGTATAGTCAAAGTTTTCAGATAAATTTCACAACAGTAAGATAGGTTGGTGTACTAGTCATAGGGTTGGTTCAATGCATAAAAATAAAAATATTCATGGACATGGCAAAAATCACTCAGGCTGGCTGAAATGGATCTGCCAATTAACTGCAAGAGATGACGAATAGGTAAATATTCAGAAATTTAACCAGTACTTTTCAGAAACAGTCTATACAAAGAAGTCAGAGTGTGAATAGAAATGGCACTGAGGTAGTTTCATTCCATCTATCATCTCCACTTCTGTATTTGCTTCCAGTGAAGTCCATCTCATGGACCTCGTTAAGGGAGCCCATCTGCCAGAGACACACCTTTTTCCTAGCTAAGTACAGCATCTTCCCTATTTTCAAGTGACAAACCTAAATTTGAGTATTCTAAGTGATTGGGGTATACATTCAACTTAATGGGATATTTGAGCTTTAAGACAGGCTGGTGAATAATAATGTACATCTTAGTTTTTATATTTTTGCTGTTTAGGGCATCTGTACTGAATGTCTTTTAATTACCTTCATCTCAGGATGCTTCAACTCCTAACTTCTGTTAAACAATAATAGATAAATAGAAATAAAATTTTATTTTTCCTTATGAAACCCCTTGCTGTGTCTTAGATGTACCAAGCATGGCTAGAGAAAGCTGAGTTTGCTCCATTCAAGCGCCTGCTAGCTAATCTTCACTGGGCACTTAATGCTACTCAAGAATCCTTTTATTTATCATTAGTTCCCTCCTTGTCAAACTTCTCATAATGACTGTCTCTAAAAATTCCTATAATTCTCTCCCCTAACCTGTTCCGTCTTCTCCTACCCTTATTCTCAGCACAGTACTCACATCCCACCATACAGAGAATACCAGAGGCAATTCTGGGGAGCACTCCCTTCTCTAAAGTTCCCACGTGTACTCATTTGCCTGTGCTTGGCCTACCAGCCGTACATGTTTGATCTCATCCCGAGCTTTCAAACAATTACTCACTTACACTTCTATACCTTCAATCTTTTCCGTTCCTCTGTTTCCTTCTGCTCAACCATTAAATTTTGAAAATCTTCTAGACCTAAAAATCCCATCCAAAAGCAAAGACACAAAACACACTCTCAACCACTTACCTTCACCCTTCCTAAGTTACAGATCTGCTCTGACGCCTCACAAGTACTCCCTCAAAATGGATGGTGCAGCATTCTGCTCCCCCTCCCCCACCAACTGCCACTCCACAGTCCACTCCAACATGGCCGCCACCTCAGCACCACCCAAAAAATGCCATCAAAAATCATCAGTACTTGAAGAGGTCACATGCCTATGAAGTGGCAGAGGAGGGATTCATACAAAACAAAAAAAAACCCTATAAACAACCTAAATGTTCATCAGTGGGGTTCTCAATATGCACTGGTGAAAGTGAGCTCTGAAAACTGGGGAGAAGGTGCAGAAGAAAACCAGATATTAAAAAACATTCCTTCCTTATCCTAAATATTAGGATTAAAAACAATAGAGATAGGATATAAAAAGGAAAGGAGGAGGAAGAGAAGAGAAGAAGATAGGGAAGGAAAAGGATAGAGAATGAAAAAAAAGAGAATAGTAATAACTAATTTATTTAGGTCATTAAATATGAAATGTCCGATTGCAAATCAAAGTTTAGCTTATTATATCTCAAACAAGAAGCCATGCAATTAACCACAGTATGGCCTAAATTATTGACACAGTTTTGCCCTCTTAATTGTAGTTTGTTTAGGCCACCAGCAAAGAAGTCTGGAGAGCAAGTGTCGATGAAATCCCAAAAGGTCTTTTCCACAGCTTGTTGAGAATTGAAGATATTTCCTTGGGAGAAGTGGTCCAAAGGCTGGAAGAAGTGATATTCAGTTGGTGCAACATCTGGTGAATATGGTGGATGACAGAGAGAGTTTCAAATCCAGCCTCTGTAGTTTTGTACAAGCAGCCTTGTTTGTACAATATGGAGTAAAGCGTTGTCTTGCAAGAGGATTGGCCTGTCTCTATTGACCAATCTCAGCTACTTAATCTCAAGCACCCTCATCATTTCATCCAACTGGTTGCAGTAGAGTCAATTGTAATGCACTGACCAGGTTTCATGACGTTACAGTGGATAATACCAGTGTTAGACCACTAAACAGACACCATGAAATTTTTTGATGGATATTCGGTTTGGAATCGAATTTTGGCACTTCATCTTTATCCAACCATTGTGCTGAATGCTTGTGATTGACCAAAGAATCCACTTTTCATCACACGTAACAATATGGCATAGAAATGTTTTGCCTACCTATCGTGACAGCAGAGAAAGACAAATTTCAAGATGATTTCTCTTCTTACGCTTGTTTAATTCATACAAACTCATCCATCTACCTTCTTTACCTTGCCGATTTGTTTTCAATGGTCCAATATTGTTGGAATAGTAACATCAAACCTCGGTGCTAACTCACATGTGGGTTCAGATGGATTCACTTCCGCTACAGCTTTCAGCTCATCAGTATCCACCTTGGTCTCAAGTTGCCTACAGGGCTCATTTTACAGATTAAATCACCAGAACAGAACTTCTCAAATCACTGAAGTACTGTCTGTTCATTAGCCATATCCTTTCAAACACTTTGTTGACATTTTGAGCTGTCTGTGATGCACTGATTCCACCACGGAATTCATATTTGAAAACAACACGAATTTTTTACTTATCCATGGTTTCACAAAAATTGCTCTTAAGAAATTGAATGATAATTACAAGCTAAACCATACGTTTCAAAGAATGAGGATGTACCCTCACAACAGTAAAAGAAGTGTCAAAGTGAAATGTCAGAGATATCAACTGTCAGACTTAGTACCTAAGGAAATCGGGTATTTCATACTCAGTAACCTAAATAATATTCCTGATGGCTTCTATTACATTCTTGAGGTAAGACCAAAGTCTTCATGATAGTTTTCTTGCCCTTTTCTTCCCTGTGTATCAAGTATTTAACTTGACCATGTTCTTAATAGGTGTTCATTTATTCTATCACAGAATTTAGACTGGTGTAATTGTAGGTAAGAGTTTTCATGGGTTGTCAAAAGCATAAAGCAGAGGAAAATGCAGGTAGATCTCTGAGCTTTAGAGTATTTGAAGTTAGAAAGTCGTGGGTTGATTACTTCTGTGATTCTGAAAGGCTTTGGGCATTATTCTTTTAGTTTTCATAATGGATGGGTCGTGGTTGTATATTTGGAATTAATCGAGTCACACCGCATTTCCAGCTCATACTTTTGCATGAAATTCTCATACCTGGTTACCTAGTCTCAGCCTTAGCCTACTCTTTACACAGTTATTGTAGCAATTGTCTTGAGTTATCAGTTGCTGGATTTCTTGGTGCTAAGTACTAGCATGGTAATGGGGCCACAACTAGTGAGACTGGGGATCACAACTGCTACAGGATGAAATGTTTGAACTTCAACAGTATAGTCAAGGTTTTCAGATAAATTTCACAACAGTAAGATAGGTTGGTGTACTAGTCATATTGTTGGCTGAATGCATAAAAATAAAAATATTCATGGACATGGTAAAAATCACTCAGTCTGTTTGCAATGGATCTGCCAATTAACTGCAAGATGAGAATAGGTACATATTCAGAGATTTAACCAGTATTTTTCAGAAACAGTCTATACAAAGAAGTCAGTGTGTGAATAATCCATGAATATGGAAGGTATCTATGGTGAAAAGTTGAATGACTTTTTCATAAAGATGTGTATTAGTGTCCTAGTGCTTCCAAGTTACCCTAACTTAATGATTTAACACATATTTATTGTCCTACATGTCTAGACATCAAAAGTCTGAAATGAGTCTCACCAGGCTAAAATCAAGGTGTGAACAGACATACACTCCTTCCACATGCTTTCGGGGAGAATCCACTCCCTTACCTTTTCCAACTTCCAGAAGCTGACTGCATTGTTTAGCTCAAGACTCCCTTTCTTCTTCAAACTAGCCATTACATTAGCCTTACCCTCATTTCCACTGTCACATCTCCATCTCTGATTCTCACTGTTTTGTCTCCCTCTTTCACTTAAAAGGACCCTTGTGATTACCATGGAACCACCTGGATAGTCTAGCAGAATCTCCACATTTCAACATCTGCTGATTAATCACCTTAATTTTGTTTGCAACCTTAATGCCCTTTGGCATGTAACATAACATTCACAGGATCTAGGAATTCAGACATAAACATTGTCAAGGGGTCATTAGTTTACCTACCACAGAAGGAAAGGCTATTAAATATAATAAGGAATAACATCACTGATAGGAAGTCCACCCACATGAGGTAAATATTGAGATTATAAGAGGATACAGGTATGTGACAGAATTCACTCTATTGTTATTAAAGAGGTTAAGAACAAGTATGCCAATTTTCTAAGACTTATTTGGGCTAGGTCAGAGGTGTCACGTGTTTATCGAACTCTAGCCATACATGAAGTTGTCCTATTTCTGCACTTGTCAGTTCTATAAGTCATAAGTCTGTTTGGATTGCTTCTTTTCTAACCTAAAACTGAAATATCACTAAAATAAGGAAGTCCACATCCTGAAGTTCATTTGAACTTCAATGATTATGTTATGAGATAAACTTAGAAGCCTTTTGGCTAGTTGGTTCCTGATAAAGAATCATATTTACCTAAATTTAGAGCTAATGTTATGTAATGGAAAATGTACAAAGATTTTGGAAGTAAAACAGTCTTGGGCTTATTTATCAGCCTAAATAGAACATAAATCTAAAACCTAATTCTGGCTCTGACACTTAAAAACTATGTGTTCTTAGGCCCACATTAATTACTAAGATGACTACACAAAGCATTAATAAACCATGGAGACATTTCTGGCATTAATTATTAAATTTCAAAATATAACTGACTCTGGCTCAGAAGACTGGCATCAAGGCTGGATGCAGTGGCTCGTACTTGTAATCCTAGCATTCTGGAAGACCGAAGCAGGAGGATTGCTTGAGCTCAGGAGTTTGAGATCAGCCTGAGTAAAAGCAAAACCCCATCTCTTAAAAAAAAAAAAAATAGAAAAATTATCCAGGCATGTTGGCACACACCTATAGTCCAAGCTATCTGGGAGGCTGAGGCAGGAGGATCACTTGAGCCCAGGAGTTTGAGGCTGCAGTGAGCTATGATGATGCCACTGCACTCTACCTAGGGTGACAAAGCAAGACTATGTCTCAAAAAAATGTAATTTAAATGCCTGGGTATATATGAAGTTAGGACATTAAAACAAATGATACGGAAGGTGAGAGAATGAAAGAAACCAAGGAAGATGACAAGGAGACTAAATTCAAGTATGGGGTAGATTTTAACTGATGATGAATATATGTTTGGATTACACTGCCTATTTAATAACCATAAAATGGGTTTAATTTATTTAAATAATTGGTGCTTTCATCAAAAATGACACACTTATTAACACTATATATCAAACCATAGTGAGTCCTCAAAAGCCAAAATTTAGAGAAATAGTGCTAAGAGAGGCAAAAACAGTGCTAAGAGAGGCTAAAAGTACATGTCTAGTATTTTTAATAAAGAAGAAGTAAATTGACCAGTAAGATGTTAGGAAAAGATGAGCGTAATCCTTGGAGGAACAAACAAAATGGGGCTATTGATAGCAGCAAACTGTGAGAAGATGTTTACAGCTGAGACAAATGTAAGTTTTTGGAGAAAACTTCCACAAAAAGAAAAATGTACAGAATTCCAGAAAAGAAGACAATAGAAGTAATCTCTATAACATAAATCGCAATGAGCTCTCAAAAATATTTAAGATCATACTATAGATGGAGAATCACAGATAAAATTAGAAAATTGAGACTCAGATATACATAAGGGCATAAATGTTGCTTGGAATTGCTTTTATAATGTACCAGATACTTACCATTAAATGCATAAGGTGGTTCATTTCTTCAGCCCTGTAAGTTTGATATATACTCACAATATGGGATTAAATAATAATGATGATGATAATGATACTCTGTTGTTGTTTTTCTTTGCATTTTCATATAGACATGTCCATATCATGTATACAATACTATCGTGTATGATCTTTATTTCATATTTTAATAGCATGATTAGCAAGCAACATTCTCTCACCTGCTTCTTTACCTTCCCAGCTACTATGACTAAATCTGAGTTACTTTATTATGGTAGTCATAGTAGCAGCACACATACAGAAACATATCCTAAAATTACACTAAATACATATTAATACTATGCTTTAGTAAATTTACTTAATTACAGTCAACATTTTACAATTCTTTTTCCTATTCTATTTAGAATTTATCTATTATTCAAAAAATTGCATGGTCCTCTTTTTCCTTTCTCTGACTATGATTTCATATACATTTATTCATATTGCATTACATTTTATATATGCATATAATTATATTACATTATAAATTTTTATAATCTTTTTTCTTCAAGTCTGAAATACTCTATTATTATCAGCAAATGTTACTATAATGGAGATATTTCCATTAGTCAAATAAGTCAAATGACTTTGAGAAAATGTGATTAGCTAACAGCATACTGTAAGAAAACTTCAGGATTGTTTAACAATATCTACAAGAATCCAAAGAAAGAAATATTGAAATATAAAATTTAACCTACAAGGTCTTCTCTTAAGGTATTTTTCCATAAACACAGAAAGTTATTTAAATTTTGTCTACAAAGTTAAAGGTTTTGCTTTTCCCAGAGAGAATTTAAGATGCCACAGTAGTCTCAGGGAGGTCTGTCTTAGTTTGCTGTTTCCCAAAATTATAATAAATGAGTGGCCTCAGGGAAAGACAGTTGAAATATCAATGACAAACATCATGGCCCAATAACTCTGTACCTTAAGGAAGATCCAACTTCCTATTAGAGTGGAAATAAAGTAAATGATGAAGAGAAGAGGAATGCTGTCACCATTTTCATGGCCCTTTTATGGGCCTCTGTGCTGGAGTTCCTGGAGCCCAGGGAATTGAGCTGCAAATTCTTGGTGTGTCTCACCAAGGGCAGAAACAAAAGGTGCAAAGAGATCAGGGACAGAAGAAAGTGGATAACATAGGTCCAGCTCAGAAGAATAAGACTTTTAAGACAGAAAGTTTTACTTACATCTAAATGCAAAGTCATGTTTCTTTCAAGTACTCTGTAGGTATGCATCCACAACTGAGGAAGAGCATCGTGCATTAAAAGGTTAACAGACAATAAGAACAAAGACCCCAGGAAAAGCACAAGAACCACTCTGTTCATTTTCCACTTCAGCCAGATGAAAAGAGGGAGAAACTGGCTATCTTAAGCAAGCAGAAAATGCTTAGGCAGGTGACACACTAGGTAGTTAAGTGATTAGTTAGTGCTCAAAGAATAGTAACCAGTTTTGCTGGTTTACCGGTGGCATACACATGAGGAAACAGCCCCATTACAAATGAATCGAATAGTGTTTCCCACAGTTGAATGATTCTGGCCGTAGCCAGGCTGGTGAGGATGAGATCAGCTGAGGAGACCTTTGG
The DNA here is from genome assembly GCF_020740605.2 of Lemur catta. NCBI lineage: Eukaryota > Metazoa > Chordata > Mammalia > Primates > Lemuridae > Lemur > Lemur catta. Next base: position 89,179,144 of record NC_059133.1, on the reverse strand, counting down.
ACCCTTGAGCCACTCCATGCAGCTTATCAGTCCAATGCGCCCATTTCTCCCCATTCTGAATGCGAGTTCTCCTGTTGCCACCACCAGAAAAGGAATCTTCATTCCAATTGACATTTCTATGAAAATAGTTCTAATGTTGTACCCCACTGACAGACTTATAGCCAGTTACAGATGGACATCCATTTATGATGCTTTCTGTATATGTTTTCACCACAATTCCAGAAAGTATAGTAAAAATTCTGCCATGTAATGTACTTTTGGAGATTTTCATGAAAAAATAGTTTCTTCTATTTACATTGTAATTCCAGTACTAAAGCAAACAGTTTTGTGAAGAGATACAAAGTTTCATAAATATCTTCTTACCACTTCCAGTTAGCTACTACATAATTTTTACACTAAATGCTAATAATGTCCATTTATCTTTGGCATCAGCTGCAGTTTTCCATTCATGGTAATGACTAAAAAGCTGGAGTCTGGTGTGTAAACATGAAACTGTCTCCAGTTTCTATTGTTTCACCTTCAAACTTAAGAAGACCTTATTCTCATGTGTTTTAGATTTCTATTGCTGCTACAGTAAATTACCACAGATTTAGTGGCTTAAACACTGCAAATTAATTGTCTTACAGTTCCATAGATCAGAAGTCTGACAGAGGTCTCACTAGGCTAAAATCAAGGGGTCAGGTAAGCTGTGTTGTTTTCTGAGGCTCTTGGGGAGAATCCATTTCCTTGCCATTCCCAGCTTCTAGAAACTAGCTGCAGAACTTGGTTTTGGGTCCCCTTCCTCCACCTTTCCATCTTCAAAATCAGATGTGTTGCATCTCTCTGATTCTTCTTCCATTGGCACATCACTGACTTTAGTCCAGAAAGAATCCCTGCTTTTAAGGGTTCATATGATTAGAATGGAACCACCTAAATAATCCAGGATAATCTCTCATCTCATGGTGTATACCCTTAATCACATCTGCAAAGTCCCTATACCATGTAAGGTTAGCGTATTAACAGGTTGCAAAGATTAGGACATGGACATCTTTGGGAGGCCATTATTCTGCCTACCATACCATGTACCATAAAGGTGGCTTTCTTATGTCCCCTGCCCTGACCCCAATCTTTCAATGCTTGGTAGAGGCCCAGGGAAAGGAGCTAACAATTACAGATCACTCGTGTCTGAGGTTTCCAAGGACTCTAAACTCTCACATTACACTATAACACAATTGATTTTTATAAGAATTGGTTAAAATTTCAGCCATTTTCTTCTTATCTACCTTTAGCAGCTAAGAACAGCAGCTAAGCTATTCTTCCCAGCTCTGCCAAAGTTTTAATAGTTCATGTGTCCTACCTGGAAGGTCTTACCATCTTTTGGAATTCAATTTACCTGCTTACCTTGCAACTTCAGCTCTAACAAGCTCAAAATAAATTATGACTTCAAAGCCTATCTAATTTATTCTCCCTGTTACAGCAGAAGCAACATTCTCTCATGGTTTTTCACCTCCCAAAAGAAAGCAGAATACTCAAATTGGTTTTCAAAATACATGCATAAATGTATACATATATCATATTCTTCCATATGCATCATATACAAACTTATTGATTTTGTAAAAAAATTTTAGTGGAAGACTCAGAGAGATGATTTCTCATGCAGCCGCCTTGGCCTTTGTAACCTAGAATAGATCTTAATAATTTGACAATTATTAGGCACATTCCATTATCTAAAAGAGAGGTGGCAGAGGGCGAGAACAGAAAAGTCTTCCTGGAAGAGTGGAAGTAAGAGTATATGTTTAGGTAATAAAAACGTTCTAATAGGAAGTGCAACGATTCCAAACTATACATACATATTAAAGCCATAGCAAAAAAAAAGGAGTTCCTACATGGACTTCTTGATTTCTTCCTTCCTAGTACAAAAATAAATTTTTGGTTGGACACAGTGGCTCATGCCTATAATCCCAGCACTCTGGGAAGCCGAGGCAGGAGGAATGCTTGAGGTCAGGAGTTTGAGACCAGCCTGAGCAAGAGCAAGAACCCAGTCTCTACTAAAAACAGAAAAAATTAGCCAGACGTGGTGGTACATGCCTGTAGTCCCAGCTGCACGGGAGGCTGAGGCAGGAGGATTGCTTGAGCCCAGGAGTTTGAGGTTGCTGTGAGCTAGGCTGACACCACAGCACTCTAGCCCAGGAGACAGAGAGACTCTGTCTCACAAAAATAAAAAGTAAAGAGAAAAAAAGAAAATAATAATAAATAAATAAATTTTTGCTAAGGCATTCATAGAGCCAAGGTTTTCCATCATATCAAACCAAATATAATCTTCCACAGCATTATCTGTGAGGCCTGCCTCAGCTTACTCTTCCCTAGAATCAGAATCATAGAGTGATCAGAAAGGTAGAAGGTTGCTACTATCTGCAAAAGCATCACACCTAGCTGGCTTTTACCATAAAATGAATCAATTTGGCCATAAAAATTGGAAAATAGTACATGGTAGAGAAAAATAAAAGCTATTATAGTTTCCACAATACTGAATTTACTTCCAATGAAATGTTAATAAAACAAGGACTCCATCAGAATCATAATAATCATGTAATTAATTCTACTTCATCCAGAGGAAAAATGGTTGAGAAAAAAACAGCTGTCTTGAGATCCTCCAAATTATCAGGCAGATAGCAAACCAGAGGGCTGAGTGATGGATCAGTGTCCAAAAGGAAACAGTACTCTTTTCTAGTTTGGCATTGGCACAAGTTAATAGTGTGCTGCGAACACAAGTATAAAAATATCACATAATACTAAACACAGATGACAGATTCTACAGATGGCTAAACTGATGAAAAATCAGTTTTAAAAGTCTTCCAAGGCCTGAGCCAGTCAATGCAGTTAACCAATATATCAAGCCATTTCCATACAGTCCAATCATGAATTCTAATACCACCAACAGCAAAATATCTTTCCTTATAACATACACACAGAGAGAAAAATCTTAATCTCTAATGTTACAACTGATTTTCTGCTTCAGTATAATACAAATGATGCTTGACCATACATTCTTGATCCAGAAATTTCCCAGTGTTGCTATGAGAACTAGTGATTGGGATTATTTGATATAATTTGTTTTCCTTTCAAAGAATTTTAATAAACCTGTGTATGTTTACATTAAACCTCAAACAGTTTCCGTGTGTGGTGATGATTGAAAGGTTGAATTCAACTTGTTAGCATGCACATTCTGGATAAACTCACTGATTTACGATTTTCCTCTTACCTTCAGGCTTGGATCATTTGGATCCAATCCTTGCATTCTGAAAGCATTTCTTACATATAATAGAGCACTTACATTGCCAAATTCCCCAAAAAAGAATTGAAAAATTAGCAATATGGTACTTTGCAGACCTACTGTAGCTTACCTTAAAACTTTTCCAAAGATCATCAAGCTAAATAGGCCTTCAAAATGTATTCAAACTGGAATATAAAGTCAAAAATAGAGGAATAAGAAAGATCAGGAAAGGAATGCCAAGAATCAATGAAGTACCATGGCGAGAAATGGCTTAAGATGTGCATTATTGTTGACAACTTGTTCATATGTGCTATTGGTAAGAAGTGTAGTTAGTCAATCAAATCTAAAGATCAAGGGACAGAATAAAAACTACAACTAAAATATTGGTCTTATCCCACTCTCCTTTATCAGGTTCACCTGATGGAAATCCTTCATCAGCTCTAGAGCATTAATCAGTAAGATTTAGAGCTTTGTGACTGGTCTTCTTTGCCTATCCGTTCTCATTAGAAGAGGACCTCAATCTGGCCATGTTATCAGTGGGTGGCTGCTATTTTCCACATGGGCTCATGGTGGAAGACAGGGTTTACATGGTTAACCAGAGCTGAGGCAGGTGGGGAGTGGGGGTGGGGTAGGGCACAAGGAAGACTGGAAGAGAGAATGAATCCACAAATTCAGGGACTTAATGACTCCTGTGACCTTGAGTGGCTTTATGTATTATTCTTTCAATTTTCAATGAGAGTAAATGATACATGTTTACTGAAACTATATATCTCCTGGTTCTTAGAGTTGATCATCATTCACCTTACTTGGCTCTTCAGTCTCTATAGTAGTATTTTAGAAGCTGTCATAAGTAATTATTAACAGTTCCTCTAAGTGCTGTCTAGTTGCTGTGGTAGTATTGGTACAGCAAAGTAGCAAAAGAAGAAATTCTAGCTGGGAACACACAATTACGTTTTAGAAATTTCACAATGGCATTTTATTTGTACCAGTCATATCATCAGTAGGAGAAATAGAAACAGAGGTACTCTAGTATAAAGTAAGTGTGCTTTGAACAGTACTAGAGATATGCAGTGCAGGGTGAAATGTGAGATATTTGAAAAACGCTTTTCAGAACCAGACTGTAATCTGAAGGTTATGATCAGAAATCACACATTTGAATAATCCACGTAGAGGGTGTACGTGATGAAAAATACAGAGCTTTCTAGTTAAGATTAGTGAAGGTAATGAAATGTGCATCATTTAAATATCACAAAATTACTGTGGTTATGGGATACTCATTGTGATCTTACTCTAAGGGTACCAACGGTTTGAAAGTAGACAGTAATATCTGCCTAGCCACAGGTTTCACAGGTGCAGCTCCATGTAGAATTGACTGAAGCTTCCACAGCTAATATGAACTTTTTATGGGTTTACATAGGTGGGCTTATGTAAAAAATAAAAGTGTGTGTATATGTGTGTATGTGTACTTTTTTTTTTTTTTTGCTTAGTTTCTGCCACATGCCATTTAAATATTCCTAACACACAGAAAAACCCATAGTCTAAGACAGTGATCCTTTACAGTTCTGGTATATTATGAATACAGAATCTTGTGCCTGTTCTGACTTATGGAAGGAGATCAACTTGTCCTAATACTAATGTTAGGAAATCAATGGGTAAGATTCCTGGCTAACATGCCAGACCACACAGCAGACAAACCCGAGTTTTAATCAAGCTTTGGCCCTTGCAAACTGCGTGTTCTAGGGCAAATCACATAATTTCACTTAGCCTTTTCATTTTAAAGTGGAAATAACATCTGCATGGCTGTTCATGTATGTTATACAACATCCCCCATTCCAGCTCCACCACTGGTCAAGCTCTAAATGGTAAATACCACCGCGAGAAGCGACAGGAAGGGGCGGAGCGCCCGCGGCGGCTGGGGTGGGCGCGGCGCACCGCACGAAGCGGCGGCAGCGGCAGGCGCAGGTGTAAGCGCGGCGGCCGCTTTGCTCCCGGTGCCGGCCGTCACTTGGGGCTTCGCGGGACCTGCGGTGACTCTCGCTTGCAGGCGCTGGGCGGCAGGCGACAACGGGTCCATGGCCCCGGCGGCGGCTCCGTCTTTCCTGGCCGTCAGGGCCACAAGCCCGACCGCAGCCCCCACCTCGTACGGGGTCTTCTGCAAGGGGCTCTCCCGCACCCTGCTCGCCTTCTTTGAGCTGGCCTGGCAACTACGCGTGAACTTCCCGTACTTCTACGTCGCGGGCTCGGTGATCCTCAACGTCCGCTTGCAGGTACACATTTAGAGCCGGGACTAAGCCGCCGGCCTCCGGGGCCAGCATGATGGCCGACTCCCGGGCAGCCTCGGGGCGGAGCGGACCCGCGGGCGACAAGCTCTGTAATCTCGCGAGAGTGCCGGGGCGCCCTCCGCGGCTGCGTCCTTCGCTGCTAACCCGGCTTTCCGGAGGGTGGCGGAAGGCCTGTCGCGACCGGAAGGAGGAAATGCGCCACTCCGCGAGCAGAGCGTTTAGGGAAGGCTCACGGATGATTTAAGAAACTATGCGTCCTTAAAACAAACACCGGACGAATTTCAGGATGTGACAAAGGGCACAGGATGCATTATTTAAAAGGAAAAAGCAGAAAGGCCAAAATTTTCAGAAAAAAATCAGTAGACTTTGGGAATATTGGATTGACTTATAACCAAGACTGGAATAAGAGAACCTTAAGGTATTAAGGATATGATATGGAAGGCATATATTTCATCCCACAAGAGAAAACAACGATAATCAGAAACTCTCAGTGAAAAAACCCAAAACTGTACAGGAAAAGCATCCTCCAAATACCAAACATAGAATGCTGCAGGATTTTGAACAAATGGTAGGGGAGGACAAGAAAATGAACTCTATTTCAGTGTTTGTATGAGCAACACGTGGATCAAGACCTTGGAACTAAAGAAAAGGAAAACCTCTCCTAGCACACAGCTTGGCTGTTCAGTGAATAACATACAAGTAATAATAATGCAGATGATGTTTATGGTTATTCTCTTTAAGGGAATGGTTAATTATGGTTACAAAGTGGAATGCAAATGTTAGCAGCAGAATTTTAAAAATACAGTCGGGAATACAAGTAGGAGTGTTGAGGGAGAGAAAGTAACGTAAATTGAATGGTTGTAGTGTCCTTAAAAAGTGGGAAATTGTGAGATACAGACTGTTGAGGGGAAAAAAGACATTTTATTACTTCCAGGGTAACCTTAATATTTACTAGACTAGTAATGTATCTATATTAAAGAGAGAGGGTGGTCGGGAAGAACAGCATGAAGTCAACAGGTATGCCTAAAGATGGAGATTTCAGATGGGATATCTCAAAAAGAAAAATTGATTAACTGGTGTATTTGAATATGGACTAGAGATTTTTCATTGTTCATAGAGCCTGGGGATTTATTAGTTATCTGTAGATTTTTCAAAACTTTGAAAATACTGAGTTAATTATGAACCCCAGGAAAGATAAAAATTTTAAAACTATAGTGCATACCTTCACTATGAATATTAGTCATGTGATTCAGTCATAATTATGTATATACTGAATACTGATTTAACAAGAAATGATTATATAACATTGGGAGGATGAGCGAGAAGAGATAGATGTGTGTGTGATGATGGAGGGTCAAGCAGACCTAATACAGAAAAGTCAAAAAAAGCAGTACAGACATATTTTTAAAAAATAAATAAATGAGAAACAGCTAAGAGTCAAAAGTGATTGTCTCTGGAGAAAGGAAATCAGGAGTGAATAGAGAAAAGGCTTACTGTTTTTTACTACCAGTCTAACTATTTTGATTTCTTTTGACCTATGTATTTGCTTTCCTTTCACTAAAAACTAATTTAAATAAATTTTATTTTTAAAAGTTTTTCAAGTAATTCACATGTGCACCACTGGTTAAGAGCCACCAAAGTAAAATGAGATTGAGTTTTTAAATCAAGCAGACCTCTGTTAAAATAATAAAAACTCTAGTTTTGTGGCTTTAGATGAGCCCATTAATCTAAATAAATCTCTGTTTCCTCAACATTTAAATAAGGGTAAAATTGTCCACCTTGAGTCTGAGAATTAGAAATAAGCCTGCCTAAGTGCTTGATATATACACAATAAACAGTATTTGTTGTAACTGAATATCACATTATAATGTGAATAAAATGTAAAACACATATAGGGAAAACTTGCCTTTCCAGAGGACATTTTCAGTCCTAAAGAAGACAAGTAGGGTACTAACCCTACAAAGGTTGGGGAGGAGCCTCCAGGATGATTCTAGGTGAGATATTTGAGTAGAAAGGGTGCCATTATTGCCCAAGGTAAAGACTTAAACTGGTTACAATGTTCTGTATTCCACTCACTGAGTCCAGCAAACAATATTCTGCGGTTTTGAAATAAGCGTCCTGCCCCATCCTCATGATGTCTGGCTTGGGGTAATTGTTCTTTCTACTCTATATGTCTGACCAAATTCTAGTGAGCACATGCCTCTCTTCTGTCTGCCTTCTCTACTCTCTTTCTGCCTGTACATATTCTACCTGTGTTTTAACACTAAGCTTAGATGGCATTTTTTCCATTAAATTTATTCCGGAGTCCCCTGACCAGATTGGACCTCATTTATTTTAATCCTGGAGACTGTGTTAGTATCAACCTGTGCCATTTTCATAGGCTAGGTTATTTTTCCCTAATTATCTGTTTTGTTTTTATTGTTTATTTCCAAAAAGACAGGTTTCCTGGACTGTGATAGAGAGTGCAGGAACCAAAACATTAGTATCAGAAACGTAGTTCAGTCAATGAAATGATAATACCAAGGGACTTAGAATGGTGGGCATTATTACAGGGTGTCCCAAAAGCACCATACACAGGGAAAATGGGAAATTGTAGCTAATTGTACCTTTATTTACAAAATATTCATTACAAAATAATTCTTTTGTATGGAGACTTTTGGGACACCCTGTATTTCCTAGAAGCACTATATCCCAGTTTGTAACATAAATGAATATGTCTGTCAGTAGTCCTGAAGTGGTGACATGGAGTGGGGTACTCCATTTGGATGGCTACATGAACATGTGTTTCTTTCAACTTTTTTCTTCCTGTTAGTCATTTGTTACACTGAAGAAACTAAGGCAGTTTAGCAAAGTTAGTATTATCATATCCTCCAAGTAGATTGGAAGCTCTATGCAGGAAGATACCCAATTTTCTACCTTGAAGTATCAGCAAATATATAGTACAATCTAAATGTAAACTCCATGATTTAACACTTACTCTTCACAATTACTGTAAAACAAGATGTATATTTTTCCTCCCACATGAAACAATTCCATGAAATTTCCCAGGGGAGAAAACAAGATTTTTGCCCTGACTAAACCACATAATATTATAATTCACAATTAACTTTATTCCTCTTGGCACACTTCTAGGTTCCAAAGATTTTGTTTTTTCCCTGCCCTATCCCCAAGCCTATAGTACTGCCTAATGCAAATTAGATGATAAATATTACTAAATGGATGAATGAATGGCAATTTCGTTGGTATTCTATACATAGCAGTCAATAAAGGAAACACATATTTACCCCATGTTAAGGTGATTGCTTTATTGTCCATAATTTCAGCTTTATCAGACCATCATGAATATTGATTGCTCCCCATATCCCTCAAACATGAAGAAGCAGAGAGGTGGTGTGATTATTAGCAATAAAGAAAAAACTTGTTAATGCAGGGTACCAAGATACAGGCATCAATGAACAATAAAGAGGAATGCAGGTTTTTTTAAATATTAGTGAGGGGAGTTAGGTATACCTTTTCATGAACCAAAATGAGGAAAATAAGTCATCACACAACGAAATAATAAAATACTATAACTAGGACATCTTGGCCCTGAGAACATAAGCAAAGAAGTAGAGATTGTGTTCAGATTTTTTTTTTAAATTCTTAAAGTGAAAAGCTATTTTTAAAAGATGATTTTAGCTTTTTAATTGATAACAAGAAAACTTTGAAAATATCTAAAACTGAAGGCAAAGAGGAATGTAATTAATAGAAGTTTTAAAACTCAGAGACCAGGTTATATCTATATGAAAGGGAAACTAAATGATTTCTAGAAGTAACTCATTTATTACACATGGGGCTAAGGAATAGGTGTAGCAATACACAAGTTAGGATGGTGTCTTTGTCTTCTTAAACTGCATCTACATTAGTGCCTCCCTAAATGGTTAGAACTGAAAATAGTCCATCTTTCACCTGGAATTTCATCTACAAATAACAAAAACAAAAATTGTGTAACTTTTTTCTGACTTGCTCATACCAACCATCTGATCAATTTTTTAAGTGAAGATTGATTTTTGGTAATCCAGCTCAGGACATAGGTCACTGTAGACAGCATTAACCAATATTATAACTGAGTAGACTGTAGTAGTTTGGGTTTGGCAGGTGGCCTTGTTTGCTTACTTACTTTAATTAAGGAAATCCCTGCCTCAAAGGATAATAGATTCATCAAGAACAGCAGCAGACCACCTGAACAATCAGAGATTGAACAGCGATTATCGCATTCTCTGAAAAATGTATTGATCCATGCATATTTCCACTAGGACTTTTTCTTTCAGTACAGTTCAAGACAACGTGGCTTGCCACACTGTAAAATACCTTCTCTGCTTAAGTTCAAGGCCTATGACGGGGCTCATGTATTAGTCTCTTTCGGCATTAGAAAAGGTTATTTGCAACTCTTCAATAAATCAATGGTGTGATGAAACTGGAAAAAAACCTCATGACATCAACATTTTAAAATGCTATTTCAGGCGAAAGTGGTTGGCAAGCAAGCAATGACAATCATTTCATTTTTACCAATTATTTGTTCCCTAGATGGGTTACAGTTCTCTCCAGATTGCTTAAGACTAACTATGGATGTGATAGTCCTAGTTTTCTCGGATCATGGCTTGAGGCTCCAACACAGGCTCTTGTTGTGGAATATGGTGCTGCAGAGCTTAACCTCAAAATGCCATTGTTATTGGGAGAGTAGTAGCCACTCTTCCAGCCTATGACCCAAGTTTCATCTTTTAATAGTCATTTTCTGTGCCTTTACTTCGGGAATAGGCCCCTGTTCCTACTGCTCCATCTCTCCAAGGTTAGTCCATAAGAAGTGAGGACTTAATCCTAATGAGACGTTTACTGCAAAGTCCCACTCACAAGAAGGAAGGTTGTGCAGAGCTGTTTCAATCTTCTCTATCTTGGTTGTTAAAGAAAAGTTTAGTAATACTACAATGTAAATCTAAAAACTATAACTAAATATTCTCAGCATCTTCTAATCAGTACAAAGTATCCCTTTTTTACTGAAAGGAGTACATTCTAAACTATATTATCCTTGTTATCTGAACCTAAATATAGGCAATGTAATTTTAATTTTAACCTTTCCTAAAGCAAGACAATCCCAGTGATAATCATTAGAAAATTTCTTATACTGTGTCTAACACAATGAATGGAGTTTTAGAAATCTAACTGTCTATATAGGTCTGGATATACATGTATTGCCATCGTCATCATTGTCATCGATACACCATAGCACTACACAGTACAGTTTCCTGGAGGAAGAGCACATTAGACAAAGCCTATATTGTTCTTACATTCTTCCTAACATCTGCAACTGACCTACTGCTCCATCAAAATTAACTTACAACGAACGTATTTTCAACAGTTTCTTTTTGGTTTTTTTTTGTTTGTTTTTTTGCTTCTATCATTGAACAATTATGGCAGTGGTAAACCTTAAAAAAGATTTCATTATTGACAGTTTTAAAATATGTGTACAATTTTAATCTCTAAAAATTACTATTTATAAATTGTTATATTCAAAATTGTAATATCATTGGCAAACAATTTTATTAACTGGTAGCCTTAAGCTTATATACATTTTTCTCTACTTTTATTTAATTTAAATTATTTTATTATAAAAGTCAACCCAGCAGTAAACACAGACACAGGTCTAAAATTTATGCGTATATGTGATATTCCCTTATAAACTTTCCTTTCTATTCTAATCCCTAGTGAGTTGGTTGTGTTAGTTTTGTCTGCCAAGGGATACTAGTATTCATGGTATGACAAATATATATCCTTACACACAGACACTTAGGCACAGACAAACACACACAAATTCAGTGTCAAAGTGTGATTTTGATTTTTGTAAAGTAGAATTACAAGCATTATTCACTTAGGGATAATTATTCAATTTCCTTCTATAAATTGAGTTGATTTTTCTCTTATTTTACAAAGGTAGGGTAGCTTGAATTTCTAGCTGGATTCCTAATGACAGAATGGTTTTTTTAAAAGTATATCTGTTATTATGAGATTGTATGCTTTGAACATTCCTGGTACGTAATTTATTTTTCACTTAGTATTATGAAAATATTTCACCTACTCAGCTGGGAGGGGATTTTCATTTCCAATTGCTCGTGTTTCTTCTTCTTGCATACAAATATAATTACACATTTGCCAACATAAATAAAATTAATACATGTTACATTGTATATCTTACATTCATATTTAGTCTGAAATATTTCCTTGTTACTAGCAAGTGTTATAATGACAAGATGCTTGCTTTTTAAAAAATCCAATATTGTCAGTAAACTGTTTTATAGGCCATTCTAGGGAAATTTTGTGATGTTCAATGGTACTTAAAAGAATCCAGTGACAAAAAAAAAATTATAAATTGGATTTTCAATGTCTTCTTTTTAATTGCCCTGATATAGAAAATTCTGGAAAAGTCTATGAAGCAAAAAAAGTTTCACTCATTTTAGGTGGCACTTAAGATGCTGCAGTAGTCCCCCAGCAGTCTGTCTCAGTTTGATATTTCCCAAAATGAGAAAAAATGAGTGCCCCGAAGGAAAAATAGTCGATATGGACATGACAAGGAAATTGGCCTGTGGTTTGTGTGGCATAAGGAAAATCCAGCCTGATAGTATGATAGAAAAAAAGTGAACTATGAAGAAGAGAAGAAAAGACGTCACCATTTTTATGGCCCTCTTATGGGCCTGGGTGCTAACATCCCTGGAGCCCATGGAGTTGAGCTGCAAATTTCTGATATGTCTCATCAAGGACAGAAATAAAAGGAGCAGTGAGGTCAGGGACAGAAGAAAGGGGATTAAGTAGATCAAATTGAAAACAATCCAATTGTTAAAATATACAGTTGTACTTACATCTGAAGATAAAGTTGAGTTTCTCTCATATTTGTTATAGACATTAACCCAGAAGCCACTTAATGTGTCTGTTAACGCAAAGATGAAAAACAGTAAGCACAAAGACAGCAGTTGGAGCACAAGTAGCACTCTGCTAATTCTCCACCTCAGCCAGATGAAGCAGGGGTGGGAGAAACTGGCTATTTTAAAGAAGTAGAACACACATAGACAGGTGGCAAACCAGGTAGCTATGTGATTGATCAGTGTTGAAAAAATAGAAAGAAATTTTCTTGGTTTACTGATGACATATATGTTTGGCCACAACACTATTAGAAATGACTGGAATAATATGATCCACAGTTGAATGATTCTGGAAAGAGCAAGGCTGGTAAGGATGCTGTCAGCCAATGAGATCTTTTGACTCTTCACCCAGTCAACGCCATTAACAAGCACAATGAACCCATTCCCCAAGATTCCAACCATGAATTCTCCTATTTCCACTATGAGAAAGGTATTTTCAATTCCAGATGGCATTCCTGCAGAAAGAAGTCCAGAAAGCTGGTACTATTTCATGGATACTTTTGCTGTCAAAATGCTGTAGAATAACATCCAATTTGATCCTACTCATTTCATATTAAAAATGCTCAAAGTAACTCAGAATGTTCTGCTATTCAATAACATCTCACTTATCTTCACGAAAAATCTTTCTCTTCTTTTATAGTAATCCCAGTATAGGCCTGAAATATGTATCCAAGGAGATCTAGTCTCACAGATCTTAAAGAAGCACTCTCACATTACTTTACTGGCTTCCAAACTAAATAGTAAATGTGCCCACTCATCATTGGCTCTGGCAGCCATTTCCTGCTTGTGAGGACATCTGCAAGGGATGCAGGTATGCAAACATGCAAATAGAAGAGAGATTTCTTTACACTGATTTGTATTTTACTCTTCAACTGAAACTCAATACCATTTGGATTCAAGTGTCTTAATTTTAAAAGAATTCTCTAAAAATAATCTCTATAATATACATATTATTCACTAGCTACATTAAATAAAATCCATCATATTTCAGATTCTGTTTTAGATGAATTAAGTGTAATAAAAAGAAGCAATGTCAGAGCAACTTCCTCACAAATAGGAAACAAAGAACAATAAGTAAGCTATGACTATGAAATGTGGTAAAATTTTGATCAAAATGCAATTATCACAGCAAGGACAGATGATGTTACAAAATCTATGGTCACTAGTTAATTTTTCATGAGGATAGTGACAATTGGCTTGGGTTTTAAAGCTTTTAGGATTTCTTGAAGAAATAGATAAAAGAGGAATTGATTTTACACAATGATGTAAAAGCATATGCAAATTTACCAAAATTATGCCTCTATCTTAGATATTTTTCTGAATTTTGAACTTGGTTTCCAGTAAATTGCTGCATGTTTTATTCTGGGTAAGCTATTATAAGGTGAAAGTAAAAGAAAAAAATAAGAGAAAAAAGGTAGAGACTATGCTTGTACCTTAAGATGGAGTCTGCCAGCCTCCTCACTTGCCAGCAAATTAATAAACTTCTCTTGCTTTCTTGTAAAAAGAAATTTAAAAAAGAAAAAAAAATGAGGAAGAATAGGAAGGAAGTTCTCGTTTTTATTAATTCTTCTATTGGCAAAATTCGTTATCTCATAAAATTAATCCACTCGGCTAGGTGCAGCCCACACCTGTAATCCTAGCACTTTGGGAGCCCAAGGCCGGAGGACCTCTTTGAGGCCAGGAGATCGAGACCAGCCTCAGCAAAGAGGCTGAGACACATCTCTCTCAAAATTAGAAAAATTAGTTGGGTGTGTTGGTGTGCATGTGTAGTCCCAGTTACTAGGGAAGCTGAGGCAGGAGAATCACTTCAGACTAAGAGTTTAGGTAACAGTGAGCTATGACAATGCCTCTGCACTCTAGCCCCAGAGACAGAACAAGGCTCTGTCTCAAAAAAATAATATATACATATATATATTTTTATTTTATATTATTATTTATTTGTATTATTTGGTAAATCTAATACAATGGTTTTCATCCTTTACTGCACTTTGGAATTAACATGAGAGCTTTAAAATGTCATATTGATTCCTTTGAGCCACCCCCCAAAATTCTGATTAATTGGTCTCGGGTACATTGCTGGCACTCATTGAGAGGTCTTTGATGTGTGCCTTACTGTGCCTCCTCAATCCAGGCAAAAATTGTTCTATGTACATGGTGCAAATCTGATTCTCCAGGGACAAGATGGAATTTTTCCTTCTTGCTCTCTGACAATGTATTTCCCATTCAGTCAATTTTGACCCTGATTGGCAAATAACTTTAGCAATTATTCAATTATCTTGGCAACCGCATGAACTCCATGAGGGAAGGAATTGTGTTGTTGTTGTTGTTCATTGGTCTATTTCCAGTTCATAGAACAGGAAAGCCTGACAAGTAGTAGGTCTTCAATAGCTATTTGTTAAATGAATGAGAGCTAACTTAGTCGATCATCCCACTGGGAGCACAGAAAAAGAGAAAACGAATAAGGCTTGACTGTGAAACAAGTATTAGAGCAAGAAAAGAAATTAACCCCTTAAAATTTGAGAAAATTTACAACTTAATATATGAACTCATGAAAGATTTCTGCACTAACCCTGAAAAAAAGAACACTGTTCTATAATCTCTCTGGTTCAATCCACAATTCTTACAGAATTAGAAAGAACATGCAGGTCTAGCACCCAAGATGTGGGAACCTCCCCTCAGAGAAAGGAACTACTTCTAATCCAGAGAGTTGAAGATGGCTACAAAACTATCAATTTTGTGGCATGAGAAGCAAGATGGCCCAGAGTTCACTGATGTTTTCAGAACTGCTCTGAAAGTGTTATTAAATATAAAGGCTATTAAAGAACAAGACTCCATTGGTAGGCATGGTTTAGCAATGAAAAAACAAAAAGGAAATAAATCAAGAGAGACATTAAAGAACATTTGAATTCGTAGTCACACTGAAGAAGAAATGCAATAGAAAAGATGCAATAACATGTATAAATATCCCAAGTGCCATACACAATGACTTGAATTCAGAATCTGAATTAATAATCACATTTGTAAAAATCTACATAACTAAAAATCCACGTCAGCTCCTGGGTTGAACTGCCTTCATATTCACTCTTCAAATGGTTGTGTTATATGTTATAAAGAATGTTATCATGTGTATAAATATAAGATATATTGTCAGAAAATGTTTTCACAAATAAATTCAATTTATGTATATGCTACAGTGACAATCCAAAATAATTAGTCTTAACATATAATTGATATCAAAAAATTTATGAACATCAATTTTATAATTTATCAGCATAAAGAACACAATTTCCCCAAAAGAAGAGTGAGAAAATATATTCAGCAGTTTATTTTGACCTAATTCAAACAAAACATTGGCCTCTAGAGTGATACTGAGTAATACTTACATACTATTGAAACACTGCTTATGTGATTGTAAATAAAAATGATTCTAATGTTAGAGATAAGGCAGAAGAAGGTCAAGTGAGCCTGAGTGCAGGCATTTTGACTGATGCTAGACCCTAACCACTCCGAATGATGAAGCCACTGCCAACAAATGCCCTGCCCGAGACCACCCGAGGATGGACGAATTACTAAGCCAGATACCTTACAAACTGTGCTTACCTTTCTGTGACAACAGTTTATAATTGACTTTCATGGCCTGACCTTAAGACAATACTGGTCATGTAGGGCTGTTTCCCAACCAGGTTTCTAAACATTTTAAAACGTTGCCATTTCCCCAGAGGGGTCCCCATTCTGCTGGTGAGAGGACCCCTACTCTGTCTGTGAAGTAGGATCTGTTGTCTGTCCCTCTCAACAAACTTCCTGTAGCTAGTTGGCTTGTGCTTGAATTCTTTCATGCTGAAGCCAAGAACCCACTTGGCAAGTCCAGGGGGCTTTTTCCCTTCCTTGGGACACCCCTTGTATCATGACAACTGAAGATCTTATGTGCTCCTGCCATTAACACAGCCTTTTTTTTTTTTTTGCTTCAATCATACGATCTTCTTAAATTCTTCCCATTCCCTGCTTGTGTATGTGACATCTCCACTGAATAACATACCTGAGCTTCACATTTGCTTCTGCCTATTGTTCCTCCACTCCACTAGCCCATGTTTTTAGGCCTCCCAATAGTCCGAGAGTTGCCAGCAACAAGTGCTCCTGTACCTATGATGCTTTCTTTGTCCTATCAATACCACACTTTCCCACTTATGTGCCACAAAAAAAGATACAGTGTCCTGGTTCTGTTTTGAATCACAACTTGACACTTTTATACATTGAACTTACCATTAACTCGTTTGATAGTGATTAAATTAAAGTCGTGATCTTTGTGTTTTTTCAATTGAAAGACATGGTCAGTGTTTCTTTGGCTAAATCCTAACCCAGGAAGCAACCAACAAGGGCCAGGGCCACAGCTTGAAGGGACAGAGATTTCATCTTTCATATGTGGGGGATATTTGCCCAGCTTCATCATTGTCATTCATACATATTCCATTCATGTTTCACTGTAGATTTTTCTTTCAGTTGGCATAACCCTTTCATTTCTAAACTGAGGGCTGTAGTTTTTTATAAAAAAAATCTTTAGAGGGAAACATTCCCACTGGCTCCTCCTCATGGCAAACCTAAGACCAGCCTGGTCTAACTTACCAACACCAGTCCCCATGTTGGTACACATTAGGGTCTCTTACTCAAAATACCAACGATGGTGCATTTCCTTAGTCTTCTGAGGCTATGTTTATATTGATTTTTTTAAAAAAAGGGAAATTTGAAAACCTGTGAAATGGGATTTGATATACAAGAAGACAAAAGGAGTTGCCTAAATATATTTCTCAAATTCATCAAATAAACTTTTCAGATCAATTTGTTCCTGTGAAAGTAGGTCTTAGTGTCCTGAGTAGGAAATAGGTTACTAGACAACACATCACCCAGTATCTGGAACGAGAGAATTGTAAATGACTGTGTGATGATGCAAACACCTCTTAGAGCATGACCCTGGCTCAGAGGACATGGTGTCTAATCAATATTTTGCTAGAAGCCACTTACCAGGAGATAGCAGATGAACCACCTGAGACTTTGAGAAAAGTGGCATGCCACTTTCATGGAGATCAGTATAGGTCTGGGTTTCTATCTGATACATACATTCAGTAGGTGTCAGGAAAATATGCCTTAGTGTACCTGATGTATGTTTTATCATATGCCTTCAGAACTAGACCTACAGATCAGAGATAAGCTGATTTCGTCAGTAGAAACATGTTACTTGTTTCTCCCCTATAAATTACCAGGCTGGTTGAATTCAAATAAACAATGATTACACCCAGATTCATAAAATGAACATTTATTTGTCCGAATATATTTATCATCATTTAATTGTAGTTTTTTTTGTTACTCTAACACAATATAAAGAATATATTAATATCAAAGGTAAACTCTAAAACGATTTTGTTGTGGTTTAAAAATGTCATAATATATACAGGGATAGCATCTGTACAATGTTATAATCCACACCATCATATTTACAGTTTTATAATAAATTTTGCCACCTTTAACCTTATTTACAATTTATACTTAGCTTATCTAAATTTAGATTATGACAGTCAAGACAGTACTACCTATACATATGCATGTCCAAAATTCACAATAGACGTGGCATTCTATTATGAACTTTGCTTTCTGTGCCTTCCTAATTGACATTGTTTCTATTTGCTTCTCTTAAGAACTCTAGTGATCAGATTGCAACAAAATGCATGTCACAAGCACAAACACAAACATAATCATTCTCAGAATGTAATTATGATATTTTTCTAGTAGCAATATGAATATAATTCTGAATTAAGGAAAAATTCTTCTTTATATTTTTAGTTCTATTACAGACATAGAAACATTCACAGCTGCCTCTCTGAAAATGCACATTGTATGTTCTGGAATTTAGCAAAATTAGTAAGTGGCTAGAAACATAAAAATGTTTATGATTTGGAGTTTCAAATTAAGGTTAGAATTACAATCATATGTTAACAGTCTTTCCTTAAAGATAATTTATTTTATTTCATACTACAAATATTGTTCCTCTTCTTATGTAAGCATCTTATTCCCTTATAACCAGACCTCTAATACAAAAATATACTGCTTATTCACTATGAAAAAAATGTTAGGCCTTTAAGCTATAAGGTTATATTTTTCCTACTATGACTTTACTTTTTTGGTTAACATTTCTGTCAATATTTTCTAGATGTACCTATTCAAGTGTATAATTTATGTTGCCTTCTAAAGAATCACATACCTTCTTGTCCTGTGAGTTGCAATTGCATACTTCTTGCATATAGATTAAATACCTTAGAGTTTTGAAATAATATTTGAGACTTTAAAATATTGTTTTATTGTTTCTGATGCTCTAGAAAGGGTGATGATTCTTAATATTATAGTGGCTGACGATGTGTAAATTATCATTAAAAACAGCCTGGTCAGAGAAAATTGCAGTTGCATTCAACAATGCTTAAAGATCCCAGTGGGAAAAAACCCAAAGAAGTGATTCTCAAAGGCTCCTTATTTATTTATTCTCTTAGAAAAGATTCCAGAAAGGCTATCTAGAAAGCTAAAAGCTTTGATCTTTTCAGTTGGCCCTTAAGATGCCACAGTACCCTCAAGGCTGCCTGTCCCAGCTGCTGTTTCCCAGAATCAGAATAAATGAGTAGCCTGAGGGAAAGACATTTAATGCTATCATGACAATCTTTACATACTGGTTCCAAAACATAGGAAATATCCAACTTGCCACTTGTGCGGGGGAAGAAATGAACTATGAGGAGGAAGAGGAAAGACACCACCACTGTCATGGTCCTCCTGTGGGCCTCTGTGCTGGAGTCTCTAGGGTCCAGGGAGCTGAGCTCCTAATTTCTAGTGTGTCTCCCCAAGGACCAAATAAAAGGACCAGTGAGGTCAGGGACAGAACCAGGGGGATAAAGTAGGTCAAGGTAAGAAGAGCCAGGTTGTTAACATCAACAGTCTGATTTTCATCTAAATATAAAGTCAGATTACGTTCATCTATTATAGAGGTATTCAACCAAGGATCAGCAAACATTTCCAACAATAGGAAACTGAAAATCATTGGCAACAAAGAAAATACAACAAGCACAACAATCACTCTGTCCATTCTCCACCTCGGCCAGAGGAAAAGGAGGTGGGGGAAATGGGTTTTCTTAAAGAAGTAGAAAACTGAGCCAGGTGGCAGGCCAGGCAGTCAAGTGATTAATTATCCTCCAAAGCACACTGATAGGTTTTGCTAGTGTTCAAGTGCTATGTAAATGTGAACCAAGTCCTAAGATACATGACTCAAACAGCGACACCAACAGCTGACTGATTCTGAAGATGGCCAAGCAGGTGAGGATGAAGTCAGCTGAGGAGACGTTTGGTTCTTGACCCACTCAGAGCAGGGACCAGTGCAATGAGCACATGCCCCAGCATTCTCATTACGAATTCTGCTATTACCAGGATCAGAAAGGTTTTCTCCAATCAAGTGAACATTTCCATAGGAAAAAAAATCCAAATTTTTAATACTTTGTCTCATTAATAGATTTGCAATCAAACAGTTACAGAATAGCATGCATTTCTGAAAATCAATTATGCTAACATGCAAATATGGGCTAGATTCCTTTACATCACTTTGTACTTTCCTCCTCATCTGAAATACTATACCATTTGGATAGTATCTCTGCTGTTTTTTATAGAAAGCTCTAGAAATAATCTAAATAATTCTGTTATTCTTCAATGAATATATTTTGTGCTTACCTGCTATGTGTCTGACATTGTGCAAATGCAAGATATTAACATATTTACCACTAAAAAAGAAAATATTAAGAAGTATATAAAACAGTGAAAGCAAAGAAAATGAGACAGAACCAATAATAAAATATAATGTAAATGTAGAAAAGGGAACTATAAATGCTATTTTGGGGAGGAAAAGGGACGGTAATATTTGCCTTGGATCTGGAAGATACTTAGAATTTCATGAGGAAACAGACAAGTCATATTTTGGACTGAATGCATAATATACCAAAAGACACCTAAACCCAAATTAAAAGCCCTCTACCTGATAATTTACTGAAATTTCAGCCTAAAAGTTTCTTGGGTGTCTCAGAGTAACACTTTGAAAATTAAACATGTTCCTCAAATTTGCTTTTTACTTTTATGTTGCATTTGTTTTGGCCAAAGATATAATGCTGTCAATTTAGCCTTAACAGGTAGAAATTTGTTTTAGATAAAATAAGAAAATGTTAACAGTAAACGGCAGTGTCTGTTCTACATTCAAGGAACAATGATTTTAACAAAAACCATTAATGCATCAGTAATGAATGCAGAATTACAAACTTTGTGTCTTGGTTTATGTGTCAGCAATCAAATATTCTATTATTAGTAAATAATATGTAACTGTTTCCAGGCAACTACAACAAATAAAAAAAAATGAATGAAATTATTTTAAAAACTTGGCCCTTTTCAATATTGCTGCCACATTCCCCAATTAAATTCTATTAATTAATTTTTTTTTATTTCAAGAATGATGTATAAAGAACTACTGGTAAATTATTTTCTATGAATGAAAATATTTTTATTTAGGACAGATATTTAAAATATAGGAAGAGAGAAAGAGAAAATAAAAGAAAGAGACAAAATAAGGAAGGAAGGGAGGAAGGGAAGGAGGGAGGGAAGATGTGAGATTATGAGATAGAGGAAGGATGAATGAAAATGAAATTTGGTAACATTTTAGAGAGAGAATGATACCTTTGGTCAAATTAATGTCTAGAGATGAAGAGAAATTTATGGCTATGAGAAGACCTTAAGAGGAAGAATCAGTAGGGTGGGTGATGGATTTGGGGGGCTCAGAAAAGAAGGGGGAGTCATCAATGACAGGCTGTCCTTTTGCACCCATATGCATGGAGTCCTGAGACTTGAGAGAACTATGGGAGGAAAAGCAGGTGTAGGAGCCAAAAAGTAGGAGAAAAAAGAAACGTTGGAAGATGATGAGTCTGTCCTGAACATTTTGGAGTATCTGTAAGTCATCGAAGTGGACACCTGAAGTAGGCACATGGCATCTGTGACTGCAGAGCAGGACAGGAATTTGGATTACAAGCAGAGACTGGGGGTCATCAGGTCATTCTTGATTCTGTGAGAGGTGATGAGCTCCAATGGCCCCGAGGAAACCCAGAGGGGGAAGAAACCAAAAGAAAGACTAAGAAGCAGTCAGATGGAAGAGAGAAACCAATATGCTAGAGTTTCAAAGCAATTAAAAGAAAGGAGTGATGGAAGGAGAGTAATCAATACTTCATGTTATTAAAGAAAAGTCACGTACTAACCAGATTGAGTGACAAGGAGGTCCTTGGGTAATTTAACAGAAGTAGTTCAATTGAAGAGAAAGCAAACTGCCATGGGTTAAAGAGTCAGTGAGATCCCAATAAGAAAGCATTGGAAAACCAATAAATGTAATTGAACACATTAACAGGTTGAAGGAGAAATATCAGGAGAAATTCCACTTCTTATAATAAACATCATTAGCAAAAGGAAATAAAATAAAATGTGCTTCTTCAGGATGAAAATTTATCTGAAAAACCTAGAGCAATTATTATACCTATCAATGATACATTAAAATCTTTCCCCTTGAGTTTGGGTTCAAGCTAGTGATAACAACCTTACCTACCACTATAGTTTTTGGAGGTTTTAACCAATTAGAGTCAGGCAAGAAAAAGACGTGAAGAAAAAAATTGTAAAGCACAAGTCTCTTATTATTCACAGATTATGATTGAGATTATGTAGAAAATACAAAAGTATATTTTAATGTATAGTTATAATTTGGCCATTTAGCAAAGTTTCTGGATAAAAAAATGAACTGCAAAAAATATTTTTATTTCTTCAAATCATCAACAAACAGTTAAAATTAAATACCCTTTTTAATGGATAAAGTCACCATAACTTCAACAAATATCATGTACCTAGGAATAAATCACACACATCAAAAAGTGTGTAAGGCCTCTATGGAGAATATTAAAAAGTCTGAAAAGACCTTAGCTTTTTTGGCCATATACTTAGGTTATAATTTATACATATTAGATATAATCAAACCATCCAAATTTTTCTTAAATTTAAACGGCACATAATCTTTCCCATTTTAGGTATGTTATCCAACGACATTAAGTTCTCTGACTGTGTCTTTAAATATATTTTTTTTCTGCCTGGTGTCCAAACTACAGACAGTCTCCAGTCTAAAGCAAGCACTAACATAGTATTGGACATTCCTATCTCCCTGTTTTTACCATACCTATCAGATGTAATTTTCCATGTCAGGTGATGGGTGACAAGATAGTCTCTACTTTGCTAATGTGCAAATATAGACTGATATTGTTCCTATTTTTGCATTTTTTCTTTTTGCCTAACAAATTTGCATCCAGATCTTTAGCTGTGGAAGATCATAGGGAGGAATATATGGATTGTGAATTTTAAAATTCACCCTACATCTCTCTTTGTCCAAGTATGTGGGAAAAATATGGGTCGGATCATGGTCCAGAAGAGGAGAAATAGGGTGTGCAACATGCCCTGCAGTCTGTCACTGAGCAGTTGTTGACCATTTCAAACATACCTACTTGTGCTACACAGTAGCCCTTATTCTCTGCTTTTTCTGTAAGTACTAGGGGAATCTATTTTGGCAGCATCAGTGGAGTCAAAGTATCAAATATCTGCAATACCTTCTTATCTGTAAGTCTAAGAACTGAATAGCAAAGGAAATTTAGTTTGCCAGAAGTCACCATTCTTATGGTAGCATAAAGGATATTTGTTCTAATGAAAGTGGTTCCTGTCCAGGTTCTGGTAAGAACTGACATATTATTTATGTTCACTTGTTCAGGTGTCTCTTTTAAAATACTTGAATGGTTTTATAAATGAGCCAAGAAATTAGTTGAGAAGAAGTCATAGGATATCTGAGGGGGAATCATAAAAAACTTTAGGCATCATCTTCCTCTGCTTGTGCTGCTGTAACAGACTATCGTCAAATTGGGAAAGTTATAAAGAAAAATTTATTCCTCACATTTCTGAAGGCTGAAGAATGCAATTTCAGGGTGCTGGCCTCTGGCAGAGACCTTTTTTCTGCAGCATCCCATGGCAGAAGGGCAAAAGTTACTTGGGGGTGGGGGAGAGAAAAGGGCATCAACTCAACTTTTTATAAGGAACCTGCTCCTGTGATGATGAACCACCTCCTGCAGTAACAGCATCAGTCCATTCAGGAGGGTGGCGCTGTCAGGACCTAACATGGGTTAAAGCTTGTACTTCTCAACACCTCCACACCCAGGATCCAGTTTTCAAGACGTGAATTTTGAGGCACACATTTAAACCATAGCATTCGACCTCTGGCCCCCAAATTTCATGCCGTTCTCACATGCAAAATGCATTCAGTTAACCTATAGCTCCAAAGTCTTAACTCATTCCAGGATCAATTCAAAAGTCCACAGTCTCCTTTAAATCAGATATGAGGCAGGATTGAGTCATCCAGAGGCAAATTGCCCTCCAGCTGTGAGCCTGTGAAATCAGAACCAGTTACCTCCTTCTGAAATACAATGGGGGGACAGGTATAGGACAGATGTTCCATGCCAAAAGGGAGAAACAAGCAAGAAAAGAGGGATCACTGATCCCAAGGAAGTTCAAAACCCAGCAGGGCAAACAACATCAAATCCTCAGTCTCCACAATAATCTTTGATTCCATGTCCCATCTGACACACTGGGGTGGGGTTGGGCCCCCAGGCCTCAGGCAGCCCCACCTGCATGGCTTTGCTGGGCTCCGTCCACTCAGCAGCTCTCACGGGTTGGAGTCTTGTGGCTGTGGCTCTCTCCACTGCTGTTGCACACAGGTAGTTCTCCAGTTCTGGGGTGTCAGTGGCAGCTCCCCCACTGCAGCTCCCCTCGGCATTGGCCTGGTGGGGATTCTCAGTAGTGGCTTTTCACCTGTGACAAGTCTCTGCCTGAACCCCCGATTGTCACAACATCCTTTCAAATCCAGGTGGAGGAAGCCATCCCTCCACAGCCCTTGCATTCCGTGAGCCTGCAGAGTCAGTATAACACCATGTGGAGGCACCAGGGTTTATAGCTTCTACCTGAAAGGGCAGCCCCAGCTGCACCTGGGCTGGCTTGAGCCGCTGCTGGGGCAGCTGAGAAGCATCTCACTGGAATGCAGGGGCAGAGACCTGAGGCAGCACAGGGCAGAGAAGGCTGGGCCTGAGGATACCATGGTGAACCTGGAACACATGGCTCTGCTTTCTGGAAGCTCACAATGTGGTGTAGGAGACAGACTGACATTAAGCTAGGGACCAATTACAAAGTGAGGGCTTCAAAGAAGAGGAATAGTTATCTGTAACTATCCTGTAACTGCAACTAAATTTCCTAAGGAAGTGATGCTTGATTAAGATCAGATAAAGAGATAGGACTTAATTAGGTAAAGAGGAGAAGAAAGGGTCTAGGGAGAGGGATTGGTCCAATGTTCACTGCCAAAATGAGACAGATTCTTTTGTGGGTTTAAAAGAGGCCATTGCAGAGAAAGGGAGTAAGTGCTATGTGAGATAAGAATGAAATTCCTTGTCAGTGGCCAGACCATATAAGACTGCATAAATAATTTTATAGTCTTTGTTAAAAAATGAATGAAAAGACTTTGGCAGATTTAAGCAAAAAGTATGATGATAAAAATTGACTTTTTAAGTGATGACTATATCTGTAGGGCTGAGATTGGATTGGAGGGTAGCCAAAGTGAAAGCAGGGATACCAGTCAAAAGACTGTTGCAACATCTCAAGTAGAATGAGATTATAACTTTAATTGAATGATAGGTCAAGATGGAGAAGATTGAAAAGTTTTCAATCATGTAAATCTTTAATTGAACATAATAATAATTTATTAATGGAAATGATGTGCAAGACTGAAACTAATCATTGCATCCTATTGTCATTTAAGATGCAGCTGGGCACTGTTGGAAATTTATTTTCTTAATATTCTTATAAATCCACTCTTCTTTATTTGCTGTGTATATTAATGGAATATAGCGTCCCCAAAAAAAGAAAAAAGAAAAAACCATGGCATTCTTTTCTCATCTACTAAATTTCCTATTATTTTCTTTATATTGAATGAGAAAATACATTTTTAAGTATTTTAGAATTAATTACCCATTTTTCATAGCTAATAATGCCATAAATCAAGAGTAATGCACAGATGGATATGAATATACATGCACACATTTCTGTTTCTGTACCACATTAATAGACTAGATAGACTTTTTAAAAATCAAATTTGGAGGGTGTATTTGGCATTGCCTGCCTTATTATATACACGTATATTTTACAAACATTTATATAATGTCAACTGCATTATAAATCCTCCATCTGCTTATTAGTTTGATATTAAAAGTAAATAAAGAGGTATTGACATGCATGACTCCATAATAATCTCTAACAAATATGGCTCAATTCCACCTTGATGTGAAGCCAAAACAAGGACAATACAACTTTCTCCCTATCCAGAGAAATACACTATAAACAAAAATCCTTCCATGAGGTCAGGGAATGTAGTCTACAGCTCAAGAGAAGAAAGCCCATATACCAAGGATTCATTTACTAATAAAAGGAAACTATGGCAAGGAAGAGAATATTTGTGAAAATATTGTCTTTGTGTTCTTCACAGTAGTCAGAAAAATACTGCCTCTGTGTTACAGAGCAGAAAGAAATGCAGTGAGAGAGGGAATGGCTTCATGGAGATCAAGAACATGGCGGCAGAATCTACAATCCACGTGGAAACAGGAAGGGGAACACTTGTCATTGCAATAATTAAAATAAAAGAGTAGAAATGGAAGATATTCTCTCAGACAATAATAAAAATAACTAAAATAAAGGTAAAGCATATAATACAAATGGAGAAGATAATAGACTGATAGATCAAATAATAACAGCAATAATAGTATCAATACCAATTTTAATATGCTGTCACTATTTTCCTAGCACCTTACAAACAGCATATGTAATCTTCACATAGCCCATTAGTTCAGGTTCTATATTATTCCTGCTTATCCATATATACAAACATATGATAAATAGGGAATGAATTAAAGCTTAGAAACATTAAGTATCTTGCTAAATTTCATACAACTAGAAATTTGGAAGAGATTTGAAACTAAGTCCTGGCATTCAAAGCTCACACTAAATTAAATCATTAGAGTATGCTGCCTTTTATATCTGAATCATAGATTTGATCTATCCTACTCATTATGAATTCAAAATCTATGAGATAATAGAAAAGGAAAACCTGTACTGATCACAATTCTAAGGATATATTTCTAAATCTTAAATAATACACTAACAAATTGATTCAAGTATCAAAAGTGTAATGGTCATGGTTTTAGAGAGGTATATACATATGTCACAATATGTCAAGTAGTAAACTTTAAAATGTACAATTTATTATATGTCAATTATACTTCAATAAAGATTTTATGAGAATAAAAAGTTTAGTACCACAAGACCCTGTAAGGTTTATTTCATAAATGCAATAATGGCTCTGTAAGAAATATAGACAAATAATAAACATTGTGTTGAAAGAGAAAAAATACATAACAATCTCTAGAGACGTAAAAATATTGCATTTAATTTGGCATATGTTCCTTATTGTGTGCCACTAAATAGAATAGGAAGTAAACTTTAAATTAGTAAATGTTTAAATTCCCAATGAAAATCACACATAATGTAGAAACACCCAAGAAATGGCCTACTAATGGGATTATTAGAAATTCCTCGCTTCCTGATTACATGGGAATATTTGGCTGGTTTTAAAAGAAATCAGTTTAATGCATGCATGTATAACAGCTACCTCTCATATCCCCACATGAGTGATAGCAGATTCTGGGGCATTGTTTTTTAAGGCACAAACCACAAGGATAAAGAAAATTGGAAAGAGGACAAATTTTGGAGGCTTTAGAGTGAATGAACATGTGGTGAGGATTATGATTTAGCAGACTGAAAAAGCTGAATCTTAAGCAGCAATGGAGAAAGCTAAGAAGCAATTGATTTGCATTCTGGAATGCCCAAAGGACTCCGGTATTGGCAATGAGGATAAAAATGACGCTAAAAGCAGAAGGATCGCAAGAAAGACTCTTTAAGGCAGTTTGACTAGAGATCTCCTCCCTCTTCATTTCCATGCAGCTGGGGGATTGGCCCTACCCTGCTCCAGTGGAAGACCAGATATTCCTTCCCTGCAGACAAGAGTCACTTGCCTGTAATGGGGCACGCTAGGCATAGTTCAACATAGAGGAATAGCACTAACAACTGAAGGATTCCTTCAGGGTAATGTACTCAATGTAAAACTCTCCAGATTCTTGACCCACTAATCCCCTAAAGCACTAGGAACCAATTTTATATTCTCCAGGCACATTGGAGTTGTCTTCTTTAGGGATTCTGAACAGATTTTTTTTAAAAAGACCTAAAATTAGGTAAGACATGGCGGCTCACACCTGCACTCCAAGCACTTTGGAAGGCTGAGGTGGTAGGATTGCTTGAGCTCAGGAGTTCCAGACCAGCCTGGGCAACATCTGGATACCTTATCTCTACAAAGAAATTTTTAAAATAAGCTGGGCCTAGAGGCATTCGTCTACAGTTGCAGGTACTCGGGAGGGTGAGGCAGGAGGATCGCCTGAGCTCAGGAGTTTGAGGTCGCAGTGAGCTATGATGATGCCACTGCACTATAGCCCAGTGACAGAGCAAGACCCTGCCTGTCTAAATAAGTAAATAAATAAAGAGATGTAAAAATAATTTCTTTAGATTTCAATATTGAGTTTCAAAATGCAGATTTACCAAAACATTATAATGGCAACCAAAAAATATAAACTGTCTAGGAATCAACTTATTAAGAATTAATAGAATCCCTGGGTCAAAAACTATAAAAATCTGTTCATGGGAAAAATTTTAATAGACATCGTGTCTTGCTTTCTTCCTTTTTGGAAATATAAAGCATTGTAAAGGTGTTAGTCATGCCCAAATCAATAGGGAAATATATGTATTTTCTATATTAAAGATATTCAAAACTAATCATGAAGTTCAACTGAAAAGAATACGTGAGAATAGCAAGAAATATTATAAAATATAAAAACATTCAGGGGTAGGACTTGATAGTCCACACAATAACATGTTACACAGCTGCTATAAACAGAAAAATGTGGCTTTCGTACAAGCATAAACCAATAGTTCAAAAGAGGGGACTAGAAAGTATGGATTGAAGTATATGTAAGAGCTTCATAAATAATAAAAGTGATATTTCTAGTCAGTAGGGAAAGATAAATTATCAAACTGAACAACTATGTGGTTGAAATATTATTAATCATGTCGCTGAAATGTGAACTTAGATTTATATGATACTTTTGTACCATAAAATTACTTATACACTATGCCTTAAATTTAAAAGCAAACTATTCACAAGCATATTTGGAAGCAGAAAAACTTTAAAAATATTCTATCTTGGATTAGAAAGCCTGGTTATGAGTATGCAACAAAATGAGAAAGAAAAGATAAGAAAACTCATACATATAAATGCATAAAAAATCTAATTTTATTTTAAAATAATAAAAATACCATTTATTGAGCCTGCTCTCTACACCTAGCATGATGTTATTTCATTTCTCCTTCACACAACATTATGTTGTAAGTTCAGTGTTATTCTCATTTGTCAGAGGAAGACAGTGAGGTTCAAGGAAGACAGTGGCCTGACCAAGGTCTCAGGACCAATAGGCATTGGGTGCATGAAGCAGGGTCCTAAACCGATTCCTCCTGCTGTCCCCACCACTCCATGACCACGAGGTGGAAGGAGCCCTGTCGACAACTGCTGACAGCCTCAGAAGTGACAGGTCCCTCAGGCACAGGCAGGCTGTGAGGCTCAGGGAGACCAGGGCTGGGAAGGGCAAGTCCTGATACCCAGACGACAAGGGATGCAGCCTGGAGTCCCAGCAGCCATCACGTGGCCCCTCCTGCTTCCTTGCCCCACTCTGTGAATCCTAGACATGGATGTGGAGGAGCAGACAGAAACTGAAAGGGGGCAGCTGCCTTACCCATAAAAGTGAGGTTTCTCCTTAAAGGACAGATGAATGTAGTCATGGAGGGAAGGGAGCCTGAGTTCCTACAGGAATCATTAATAGCAGCAGTATCACTGACCCAGCCGTGATACACACGGGGCTGCTTGAAAAGACCTTCATACATAATAAAGAGAGGACAGAGAGCTGCAAAAATACCTGGCCCGCACAATACATGCCTGGACAGACTGACTATGCCAAACACACTCATGACCCATAAGAAGTGAACATTCTGGAAATCTTGTTTTTCCAGAAACACTGATGACTCCGGAGAGACTCATGACTCCAGTTTAAACAATACCACCTGGCAGACCCTGTGGCTGGCCCGAGCTCACCAGCTGGACTAGACACAGGAAACCCCAGAATGAATGTTCAGTCCAGATATACTGACCTGACAGGCCCACACACATTGAGCTGTCCCAACTGATGATCTGAGAAGACCAGCCCTTTACACAATAACCAGTCTGGAAACAATCGATATTCCAAACTTGCTAATTATCCTGGAGTGAGTCACTATCCCAGTAACAACAACGGCTCTGTCACATTACCAACCTCCCCTCCCATCCTGCACCCAGGTCCCACCACCCTCCTGCCCTGGCCGGGAAAAGGCAGATGGATGGAAAGCTGATTCACCTCATGGTCCACTTTCTATCTTCTCTTATCCATGGACAGAGATCAGATAGGTTTCCCTAAGGTTCAGCTGAGCCTAGTTTTCAGAGAACCACTAAATTCAATAATACGCAAACATCCAGTAATCACATGAAAATAGGCTTCTTAATTTACATATGTGCACACTGGTATATCATAGAAAGGTAATACTGATTTCATTCACGGTTTGTTATTCTCAATACTTTAAAAGAGTTATCAAGCTTTAAAAAATTATCTTAGATTTCCTATAATATCAAATCAATCACATCTCATCTGACTTGAACTTAATATGTTATATAGAAGTGATTATAAGAAGTATAAGTGCTTCGATGCTGATATAGGAGGAGTTTTTAACAGAATCTACCAATGCACTTGAAACACACACTGAAACATGTCTTCATTGCTCTTTTAAAAATTTATTCATGAGACCATTAAATATCATATTTGAGAAACTGATATTGATAATTAAGTTTAAAATGAAATATATTAAATATAAACAGAAAATATAGACTTACCAACAATCTGCGATTTTGCTGTCAATATTCAAAACACACCTTCATATACTGGAGCACGTTACCCTGAAAGTTTGGATCCAGCATATAGAACACAAGTAACCAGAGGAGAATGCCAGGGATCACTATTGGTTAGTCCCTCTGGCCCACTGTCACATTCACTAGCAGGTGGAAAATGACTAGAGAATTCTCTGCATCAATTCTTATCAAGTCTTTCTGCAGGCTGTCAAAGGCCTCTGGGGTCTTGTCCTCCACTGACCACCTACACGCACATATCTATACACAGCTCTGTAAATACTGTTTCCAAAGTTGTCCTTGGTTTGTTAAATCTGAAGCTATGTGTTAGGTTTCGGCATCAGAAATATCTTCTTTTCAACATGAAGTCGTCTTCTTTATATTGCAAGAGTATTCAATTATAGCCAAGCACCAACTGTATTTCTTTTGGCTCTCTGCTCAACTTTCCCTATTTAGACCAGTCAAAATAAATCTAATTAATATTTGATAGTAATAAATACTAAAGAGAAAAAGAACAGGGAAGAGGAGTATAATTTATCAGGGATGAGGGCCATGGATGGCTTGCTGAATTGGTGACTTTTGCATAAAGACATGGCAGTTAGAGGTGAACCATGTGGATTTCAGTTGGAGGGAATATCCATGAAAGGCCCTGAGGCTGGAGAGGCCTGGTGTGTTTGAGGAACAGCTGAGAGGGTAGTGGGATGTGGGTGCAGAAAGAGTGGTCTGTGATGAGGTCAGACAGGGGGCTGGGGGAGGGGCGGTGGGCAGATCTGGGGCCTTGTGAGCAGTGAGAGCTTTGGGTTTTACTCTAAATGCAGCGGGGAAGAAACTATGGAAATCTTAGTAGCTTCATTGCAGGACATCTGAGGGTCCCCCTGCCAGTTTCTGTCCTGATTTGGGATCTGCAGTGAACATTAGAAAATCTTGACCATCTTTATGACTGCCAACACCAACTGTGTGAATTATTCACATTAAGATAGTGGCATCAGTGAACAATAAAGAGAAATGGAAATTTTATTTATATCAGTGAGGGGAGTTAGGTAGCCCTTTTCATGAACCAAAAAGAGGAGAATAAGTCATCACACAACCAAACAATAAAATACTGTAACTGGGATGTCTTGGCTCTGAGATCATAGGCACAGAAATAGAGATTGTGTTCAGCAGATTTTTTTTAAAGTGTTTAAAGTGAAAAGCTGTTTTTTAGGAGACCATTTTACCTTTTTCATCAATAAGAAGAAAACTTTGAAAGTATCTCAAACTGAAGGCAAACACAAACACCGTTAACAGAAGCTTTAAAATTCAGAGGCCAGGTTGTTATATGAAAGGGAAGTCAAATGATTTCTAGAACTAACTCCTTTATAAACATGGGGCTAAGAAATAGGTGTAGCAATACACAAGTTAGGATGGTGTCTTTGTCTTCTTAAACTGCATCTACATTAGTGCCGCCCTAAATGGTTAAAACTGAAAATAGTCCATCTTTCACCTGGAATTTCATCTACAAATAACAAAAACAAAAATTGTGTAACTTTTTTCTGGCTTGCTCACACCAGCCATCTAATCAATTTTTTAAGTGAAGATTGATTCTTGGCAATCCTGCTCAGGACATAGGTCACTGTAGACAGCACTAATGAATGTTATAGCTGATTAGACTGTGGTAGTTTTGATTTTGCAGATTGCGTCCTTGTTTGTTTACTTTAGCTGAGGAAAACCCTGGCTCAAAGGACATGAGATTAATCAAGAACAGCAGCAAACCACCTTAACCGTCAGAGATTCAAAACAGATTATCACATTCTCCAAAATACATGTTGATCCATGCATATGTCCAGTGGGACATTTTTATTCAGTACAGTTCAAGACCCCATGGCTTGCATAGTCTAATATACCTTCTCTGATTAAGTTCTAGGCCTACAACAGGGCTCACGTGTAAGCCTCTTTTGACTTTAGAAAAGGTCATTTACAACTCTTCTGGACATCAATGGTGTGACCAACCTGGGGGGGGAAAACTCATGACATCAAGATTATAAAGTATTTATTGTAGGGGAAAATGATTGGCAAGAAAGCGATGACAATCATTGTATTTTCTCAATAATTTTATTCCAAGATAGGTTACAGTTCTCTCCAGATTGCTTAAGAGTTACTATGAATGTGATATTCATCGTTTTCTCAGATCATGGCTTGGGGATCCAACGCAGGCTCTTTTTGCGGAAGATGGTGCTGTAGAGCTTAATCTCAAAATGCCATTGTCATTGGGTGAGTAGTAGCCACTGCCCCAGCCTATTACCCAGGCTTCCTCTTTTAATAGCCACTTTCTGTGCCTTTATTTCAGGAATAGGCCCCTGCTCCTACTGCTCCATCTCTCCAAGGTTAGTCCATGAGAAGTGAGGACTTCACCCTAATGCGATGTGTACTGCAAAGTCCCACTCACAAGAAGGAAGGTTGGGCGGAGCTGTTTCAATCTTCTCTATCCTGGTCATTAAAGAAAAGTTTAGTAATACTACAATGTAAATCTAAAACTACAATTAAATATCTCACCATCTTCTAATCAGTACAAAGTATTCCTTAACATTTTTACTGAAAGGAGTACATTCCAAAATAAATTATCCTCGCTATTTGAACCTAAATGTAGCCAGTCTGGTTTTAATTTTTACCTTTAAAGAAATATAATAGATATGATAATCATTAGAAAATTTCTTATACTGTGTCTAACACGATGAATGGAGTTTTAGAAACCTAATGTCTATATAGGTCTAGATATGAATGTATCATCATCATCATCATCATCATCAACATATCAGAGCACTACACAGCAGTTTCCTGAAGTAAGAGCATATTTGACAAAGCCTTTACGGTTCTTACATTCTTCCCAACATCTACAACTGACCTATTGCTCTATCAGAATTAACTTACAACTAACATATTTTCAACATTTATTTTGCACAGTTTCATTTTGTTTTTATTTGTTTCTATCATCGAGCAGTTATGGCAATTGTAAGCCCTAACAAATATTTCTTCATTGTTGATAGTGTTTGAATATATTTACAATTATAATCTCTAAAAAATTACCATTTACAAACTATTTAATATTGTAATATCACTAGCAAGCACAATTTTATCACCTGCTGGCCTTAAGCTTATATACATTTTGGGCTACTTTGACGTAATTTAAATTATTTTATTGTAAAAGTCAACCTAGCACTACACACACAACACACACATGTCTAAAATTTAAGCAAATATGTGTTTTTGCCTTATAAAATTTCCTTTCTATTCTAATCCCTAGTACGTTGGTTGTGTTAGTTTTCTGTCACAGGGGACACTAGTATTCATGGTATGACAAAAATACAGCCTTATGCACACGCACACAGACAGAAGCACACAGACACACACACACTCGGGTCAAAGTGGGATTTTGATTTTTGCAAATTAGAAAGCATTATGCACCTAGGGATAATTATTCAATTGCTTTTCATAAACTCGGTTGCTTTTTCTCTTATCTTACAAGGGTAGGATAGCTAGAATTTCTAGCTAGATTTCTAATGATAGAATGGTCTGTTGGTATGAAATTATGTGTTTTGAAAATTTTTGGCCTGTAATTTATTTTTAGCTCAGTATTATAAAAATATTTCACCTACTCAGCTTGGAGGGGATTTTCATTTCTAAATACTCATGTTTTCTCTTCTCACATACAAGTGGAATTACACATTTGCCAACACAAATAATATTAATACATGTTATATTAGACATTTTACATTCATATTGAGTCTCAAATATTCCCTTGTTACTAGCAAGTATTGTGATGACAATGATGCTTGTTTTTTTAAACATCCAATACTGTGGCTGGGTGAGGTGGCTCATGCCTGTAATCCTAGCATTCTCAAAGGGTGAGGTGGGAGGATTACTTGAAGTCAGGAGTCTGAGACCAACCAGAGCAAGAGTGAGACCCCCATCTCTATTAAAAATAGAAAAATTAGCCAGGCGCAGTGGTGTGCTCCTATACTCCCAGCTGCTTAGCAAGCTAAGGCATGAGGATTGCTTGAGCCCAGGAGTTTGAGGTTGCTGTGAGCTATGATGACATCACTGCATTCTAGCCAGGAGGGACATGAGCGAGACTGTCTCAAAAAAAATCAAATATTAGGAATAAATTTTTTGTTTTATAGGCTATTCTAGGGAAATTTTGTGATGCTCGATGGTCCAAAAGAATCCAGTGAGAAAAACAGAAGTTAAAATGGCTTTTGTATGTCTTCTCTTTAATTCCTCTGGAATATAGAACATTCTGGAAAAGTCTATAAAGCTAAAATTTCACTATGTTCAGGTGGCACTTGACATGCCGCAATAGTCCCACAGCAGTCTGTCTCAGCTTGCTATTTCCCA
Source organism: Lemur catta (assembly GCF_020740605.2). NCBI lineage: Eukaryota > Metazoa > Chordata > Mammalia > Primates > Lemuridae > Lemur > Lemur catta. The sequence continues at coordinate 89,144,020 of NC_059133.1, read as the reverse complement.
TAATTAGAACAAATGAGTGGCCTGAAGGAAAAATAGTCATTGTCAATATGACAAAGAGGCTGGCCTGCTGATTCTGCAGCTTAAGCAAAATCCATCCTGACAGTATGACAGAAAAAAAGTGAACTGTGAAGAAGAGGAGGAAAGATGTCACCATTTTCATGGCCCTCTTATGGGCCTGGGTGCTAACATCCTTGGAACCCATGGAGTTCAGCTGCAGATTTCTGATATGTCTCATCAAGGACAGAAATAAAAGGACCAGTGAGGTCAGGGACAGAAGAAAGGGGATTAAGTAGATCAAACTGAAAACAATCCAGATGTTACGATATACAGCTGTACTTACATCTGAAGATAAAGTTGAGTTTCTCTCATGTTTACTATAGACATTAATCCAGAAGCCAATTAATGTGTCTGCTAATGCAAAGTTAAAAAACAATAAGCACAAAGACAGCAGTTGGAGCACAAGTAGCACTCTGCTAATTCTCCACCTCAGCCAGATGAAGCAGGGGTGAGACAAACTGGCTATTTTGAAGAAGTAGAACACACTCAGACAGGTGGCAAACCACGTACCTAAGTGATCGGCCATCATCCAAAAAATAGTAACAAATTTTGTTAGTTTACTGAAGAAATATAGATGTGGCCATAAAACTATTAGAAATGAATCAAATAGCATTATCCAAAGTTGAATGATTCTGGAGAGAGCAAGGCTGGTGAGGATGCAGTCGGCCAATGAGATCTTTTGACTCTTCACCCAGTCCAGGCCATTAGCAAGCACAATGAGACCATTCCCCAAGATTCCAGCTATGAATTCTCCTATTTCCACTATGAGAAAGGTATTTTCAATTCCAGTTGACATTGTTACAGACAGAAATCCAGAAAGCTAGCGCTGTTTCATGGATACTTTTCCTGTCAAAATGTTGCAGAATAAGATACAATTTGATCCTTCTCACATCATATGAAAAATGCTCAAAGTAACTCAGAATGTTCTGCTATTCAATACCATCTCACTTATCTTAATGAAGATCTTTCTCTTTTTTATAGTAATCCCAGTATAGGCCTGAAATATGTGTCCTAGGAGATCCAGTCTCACAGATCTTAATGAAACACTGTGACATTACTTTCAATCACCTACTGGCTTCCAAATTAAACAGTAAATGTGCCCACTCATCATTGGCTCTGGCAGCCATTTCCCGCTTGTGAGAACATCTGGGAGCATGAAGTCAGGTCTCCAAACATGCAAAAAGAAGAGAGATTTCTTTACACTGATTTGTATTTTCCACTTCAACTGAAACTCAACACCATTTGGATTCATGTATCTTGATTTTAAAAGAATTCTTTAAAAATGATGTCTATAATATGCACATTATTCATTAGCTCCATTATATAAAATCTGTCATATTTTAGATTCTGTTATAGGTGAATTAAGTGTAATACAAAGAAGCAACATCAGAGAGCTTGCAAACAGGAAATAAGTAAATATAAGTAATCTATAACTAGTAAGCTAGTGTGGTAAAAGCTTGTGGTAAAAGTTTCATCAAAATGCAATTATAACACCAATGAGGATATTTCAAAATCTATACTCAAGGGATAATTTTTCATTAGGATAGTGACAATTCACTTTGGTCTTAAAGCTTTTAGTATTTCTTGAGTAAATATATTAAAGAAGAAATGATTTTACACAATGACATAATAGCATGTACAGAGGTGCCAAAATTATACCTCTATCTGAGGTAGTATTCTGAATTTTGAACTTGGTTTCTAGTAAGTTGCTGCATACTTGATTCTGGACCAGATGATAGGGAGGAAAAAAGTAAGAAAAAAATGTAGATACTGTGCTGGTACTTTAAAACAAGAGTCTGCCAGCCTCTTCATTTCCCAGCAAATGAGCAAAGTTCTCTTTCCTTCTTCTCAGACCACTTGCCTTCCTTCTTCTGATGTGGCCTCAGAGAGAAGTGCTGAACTTTCAGTAACAGTATTTGGCATCCCTGGGTGGACCCCTCAGAGCCTCAGCAGAATGGCACCTTATGAGGAAGGGAGAAGACCCAGGTGAAAGGTGTGGTTTCTCATGGGTAGGAGCAAATACTTTTCAAGGTGAGAGATGAAGGGATGACCACAGTAGCTGCCAGAGTCTGTTTTAGCTCCAGGGAACTCCCATCTCTGTGTTCCTGAAGTAGACATACCTTTCTGCAACCAGAACTGAGTTGAGATGGAAATGGATTTGGAGTGTGTCCAGACACCAGGCCTTTTTTTGGGCAAGTTCCCCGGTGTGCACACCAAGAAACTGATTCCACCAATATGTGGGGTTTGATAACTTCTTGTTGGGTTAGTTTGTTTTGAGCAGACTTTTGGGGTTGGAAGTCAGAAGGTTGTGTGGAACTAGGGAAACTGGTTTGAATTTCGAGCTCATTTTTGGTTCCAAAGAATGGGGGGAAAGGCTACTATTTGGGGAGGGTTGTCCAGGGAAGGGGGAGATTAAGCCACCCATTTGGGGAGAGTTTTGAACCTTCAAGTTTGGGTGACATTTATCCCCTTTGCATTCCCATCACCATTTGGGGTGGCATTTGTCCCCTTTGGGTTCCCATTTGTTTGACAGCCCCTGGCATTTTTGTGTTGAGTATCCCCAGTATTGTCTCTGAGTTTTCTTGCTATATAAACAAGCTCCATCTTAAAGACGCTTCTGAAAAAAACTTTGGCTATGAACCTACGTGCAAAGAGAATGGTGTTCTGTTAAATGAAAATTCCGATTTTATTGCTAGGCTGTGGAATTTTAGATTGTTTGTATTAGGAATTATCAACATTTTTTGTGTCTGACTGTGAGTTTTTGTACCACTTCTTTGTTGAGCTTTTGTATTGTCATACCACGTTTCTGTAGTGTGAGAAAAAGTGGTAGTGGATGGTCCTTAGTTAATTTTCAGCTGCTGGTTCTTTTCCAGGTATTTGTTGTTTGAATTCTAACTTTAGTTTGGGGGTGCTTTCTAAAGGGTCTTTTCTATTGTCTGCTCCTCCCAAAATTAATCTCAATTGACCTTTCTGTGCTTTTGCAAAAGAGGAAAATGAACTGTTGCTTTTGTGTATAAAAGACAGTGTGAGTTGCATGAAGGAGGGTGGGGATGACTCAGTGGTGAAATATTGTAGAGCCCACCCACAATCAGCAGGCTGTGGCCCACTGCACTGAGCCCTAGTCTGTAGCCTGGTGGCTTCATTTAAAGAATGGAAAACACATTCTTCAAAATTAAAGAAAGACAAGGAGAAGGGCCCCCTTTGGGCACCCCAGTGGATTTATGGTATCCCTACTTGCAAGTATTTGTATAATTGAGAAGGTTCAAAGCCATCACAGGGTTTTTAGGGATGGCCAATGCTTGTGTGTAGCTTTTCACTAAAGGAAAAATTATATCAAGGAAAATTCAGAGCTCAAGTGGTCTAACTGCCACTACAGAGTGAAAATGCTGAGTCTCGAGCTCTCTGCTTGACATAAACTCACTGTTGATGATATACAAAATGATCTGTGTTTGTGTGGGTTTTGATAAACGAGGTCCTCCTGTCCCTGCTGGAACCACACAGCCAGCCAGGGTGACTCACTAGCAGCCTGCTGCCAAGTAGGGCACAGCAAGGGGGAAGGAACACCTGCCAACACAACCCTCTTGGCACAATGGGAGTGGCTGGAGAGGGTGTGGCCTGAACTCATTCTTTAACTCCAGCCCATTTAAGTTATGACTCTCCTTACACAGCAGAGAGCTCAGTTTAGCCAGAGAGCACCCATAGCCAGGGCAAGGCAATTAGCATGAGTCATTCACAGCTGGTTAATATGGCCTTTAAAGTAAACTGAAAACTGTGTGCATTCTTCTAGCCATGCCAGCCAAGAATCCTTTGAGACAGTTGAAAGGAAAAGCCACCCTAGGGTGGGGTGCAATCAGTGTGCTTTTTGGAAAAACGAAGGACATTGAAAAGAATCCTGCCACAAATTGCACATGGCTCCAGTTAACAAGAGACCCTAAGCAAATTGTTCCTTCAAGTTCAGGACTCAGACGATGAAAGAGAGGGCTCGAGGGCCCCTCATCACTAGTAGCTCCAACACAAATATCCCCATAGAAGCCCTGGGTGTAAATTGCCAATGAGAACCCAGTTAGTGAAGTTTTACAAATAAGGGAGCCCATGGCTCCATGCCTCCCCACTGAAGCCTCAGATGTAAATTGACAGATGGATTCGATTGGTGCCAAGTTGCATGGGCAAAAATGGTCCAGAGAAGGGACCCCCCACATCTTTCTGCCATAGCCTAGTCCCCAGCACCAGCTGTCCACGGCACTCCACAATCCAAGCCATGGTGAGGCAGCCATTGGCAGGCAGTGACAGAACTCACCACAGTGGGCCCAGGGAATGGACCTACGCAAGAGGTAGGAGCACCAGGAGCTGTTCCAAAAGCAGCCTAAACTCACCTCTAAAGGCATCACTAAGCTCATGCTGGATAAGTACCAGGGCCTGGTGAAACATGTGGGAGGCTGCCATTGTGGAGCAGTTCGCTTTAAAGTTCAGGTGTCAATGGACCTGCACATCGTTACCACCTTGGCAAGAAGGTGAATAAGGCCATATAGGCTGACAGGACCCTGGGATATAAGAGAGAATTTAAATTCCCCATACCAATGAGTATGGATAGGTACAGGATCTACATGCCACTAATGATATTATATGAATGATACTTGGTTGCATTTGAGTGGCAGGCCCCTGGGACTGGAGTGGCCTTGCAATGCTGCTGGACTGTGTTGGGGGCTCTAAAAGAGCTCCTGTTCTGTTTGTTGGGAGCTTAGTGGGGGACTCGTGGAACCTGCCATTGGACAGATTTGCAAATAGCAGGTTATGTATCTAAAGTTCCTAAAAATGCTGATTGCCAGAGGAAATCCGGACACTGGTAGAACAGTTAAGGAGGTTACTGGAAGTGGTATGTTCCTCAGGGCCTTGATACCCTGGCTAGATTGAGATCCCCTCTAAAACCAAAGACCCCCTGGGGGTCTGACACTTGGGATTGCACAACTAAATGGAGATAGAATTCTCATAGACTCGTTCTCCTACCCAAAGCCTTGGTTTGGCCTCTTATGAGGCACCTGCATGAATGCATACATCAGCATGGTGCCTTGATGCATTTTATGGGACCTCATTTGAGCGGACCCCATGTACAACTAACTGTATATGTGCTTGGGCCATTCTAAGGACAGAAAGGTGACCCGCTACACAGGGAGCCCAACATGTGGGGATCCACCCTTTTGATCGTTGGCAGTTTCACTCAGATGCCTGGGTTGTACTGATAGATACATTTAGAGGCTGGGTAGAGGCTTGTCCTACCCGAAGGAAAGAAAGGAGTGTCTGAGGTTACCAGAATCCTTCCAGAGGAACTCACTTCAAGATGGGCTCCTATCAGGAGGTGACAAGGCCTTTGCTGAGTTCCCAGGCATCACTGTGTTTGGATACTCCATGATAATGCCTACTGGGGGAATCTTTTCTTCCCACTGTCTACACCTGCATCTACTGCACCATGTCCTGTGGTTTCCCATAAACCTCTTTGAGTGGACTGCAGCGGGAACCTGGTGAACTATTGCTCCAAGAAGCTGGACATGGTGGACTCAGTGATCCCACAGGTCATCAAAATGCTCATAAGCTTCTTTCCTTCATACAGAGAAATAATGAGCCCTCCTTTGTAGTGGAAGCAACCCAGTAAATAAGCCAAGACCTATATCTAAAATGGAAATTACATGGAACCCACCAAAAGTGGGGTAAGGTATTGCCACTTGCCCTCCTCTGGGTAAGGGTAGCACTTTAGAGGCAGGCTTAAGTTAAGCCCCTAAGAAATAGTTTATAAGAGATGCTTCCTAGTACCCCAAGGTTAGTATGGTAATAAAACCATGAGTAAAAAAATAGGGTCAAACAATGTGTTAAATAAGTAGGTCAGGTGCTAACATGGGGCTAACAGGTGCTATTCATGAATTTGCCTCTTTTGGGTCCCTCCTCAGTTGGAAGCAGACAAGTGGAAGGGACCCTATGAAATGCCTCTAACAACTCACACCTTGTTAGAATTGTCAGAAGTGAGAAGGAAAGGAAAGTAAGCCTTTAAAATGTGAGAAAATGTACAACTTAATATATGAACTCATGAAATATTTCTGTACTGATCTTGAAAAAGACAACACTGTTCTATAATCTTTCTGGTTCAATGCACAATTCATACAGAATTCATACATGTAGAGCCAGCACCCAAGATGTGGGAACATTTGACTTCTCCTCAGGGAAAGGAACAACTTCTAGTCCAGGGAGTTGGAGATGGTTAGAAAACCCTAGATTTTGTGGCATGAGAAGCAAGATGGCCCTAGAGTTCACTGATGTTTTCAGAACTGCTCTGAAAGTACTATTAAATATAAAGGCTATTTAAGAAGAAGACTCCATTTGTAGGCAGGGTGTAGCAGTGAAAAAAATACAGGAAACGAGTCAGTCAAGAGAGATAGTAAAGAACATTTATGTTCATAGATACACTGAAGAAGAAACTCAATATAAAGAATGCAACAACATGAACAAAAGGCACAAGTGCCATATGCTACAAGATGAATTCAGAGTCAGAGTTAATCACATTTTAAAAAAATCAACATAATTATAAATCCATGTCAGCTCCTGAGTTGAACTGCCTTCGTATGCCTAATGCTTCAAATGTTTGTGTTATACATGATAAAGAATGTTATTATATATAAATATAAAGTATATTGTTATAAAATATTTAGGTTGATAACAAAGAATTAAATTTATGTATATACTATAGTGACAAGCCACAAATTTAGTCAAAACTTATAATGATGACTCTAATTGAAATCAGAAAATTTATGAACATTAATTTCATAATTTATCAGTATAAAAAACACCATTATCCCCAAAGAAGAGTGAAAAAATACATTCAGAAGTTTACTTTGACCTAATTCAAACATAACGTTGGCTTCCAGAGTGATATTGAGTAATACCTACATATTCATGAACTACTGATTATGTGATTATAAATAAAAGTGATTCTAATGTAGGGATAAGGGAGAACAGGAAGGTTGAGAGAGCCTGAGTTCTGCCATTTTGACCAATACCAGACCCCAACCACTCTGAACAAGGATGCCCTTGCCAACAAGTGGCCAGCAGAGACCATCTGAAGATGGATGAATTACTATGCCAGAAGCCTTACAAATTGTTTCTATGATGGCACTTTATAATTTACCTTTATGGCCTGACTTTAAGACAATGCTGGTCATGTAGGGCTATTTCCCCACTGGGTTTTTGAACATTTTGAAACGTTATCACTGCCCCATAAGGGGCTCCTATCTTCTTGGGAGAGGACCCGTACTCTGTGGAGTAGAATCTGTTGTCTGTCTCTCTAAATTAACTTTCTGTTGCTAGTTGGCTTGTACTTGAATTCTTTCCCATGTGAAGCCAAAAACCCACTTGAGGAGTTCAGGAGACATTCCTCCCTTTCTTGGGACACCCCCTGCAATAAATCAACTGAAGACCTTACATGCTGCTGCCATTAACACTACCTTTTGTTTTGGCTTCAATCATGCAATCTTCTTACATTCTTCTTATTCCCTGCCTGTGTATGTGACATCTCCAATGAAATAACATAGCCGAGCCTTATATTTGATTCTGTCTGTTGTCCCTCTACTCCACTTGCTCACATTTTTAGGCCTCCCAATAATCTCAGAGTAGCCAGCAACAAGTGCTCCTGTACCTGTGATGCTTTCTTTGTCCTGTCAATAGCACACTTCTCACTTATTTGCCAGCAAAAAAAAAAAAAAAAAAAAAATTACAGTCTCCTGGTCCTTTTTCGAATCAGAACTCAGCACTTTTATACATTGAACTTAGCAACAACTTCCTTGGTCACTAAATGGTCACTAAATTAAAGTGGTGATCTTTGTGTTTTTTCAGTTGAAAAAGATGGTCAGGGTTTCTTTGCTGAACCTTAACCCAAGAAGCAGCCAACAAAGGCCAGGGCCACAGCCTGAGGGACAGAGATTTTGTCTTTCATATGTGGGGGATATTTGCCCAGCTTCATCCCTGTCATCCATACATATTCCTTTCATGTTTCACTGTAGATTTTTTTTTAATTTAGCATAACCATTTCATTTCTAAACTGAGGGCCGTAGTTTTTTACAAAAAAATCCTCAGAGGAAACCATCCACACTGGCTCTTCCTAATGACAAACCTGAGACAAGCCTGCTCTAACTTACTAACACCAGTCCCCACATTGGCACACATTAGGGTCTCGTGCTCAAAATACCAATGATGGTGCATTTCCTTAGTCTTCTAAGACTGCATTTATATTGACTTTTTTATAAAAAAAGGAAAAACTGAAAAGCTGTGAAATCGGATTTGGTATACAGGAAGAAAAAAAGAGTTGCCTAATTATGTTTCTGAAATTCATCAAATAAACTTTTCAGATCCATTTGTTCTTCTGAAGGTAGTGGGTCATAGTGTACTGGGTAGGACATAAGTTACTAGACAACATATCACCCAGTGTCTGGAGTGACAGAATTGCAAATGACTCTGTGATGATGCAAACACCTCTTAGAGCATAACCCTGGCCCAGAGGACACAGGGTCTAATCAATATTTCGCTAGGAGAAGCCACCTACTAAGAGATAGCAGGTGAACCACCCAGGACTTTGAGAAAAGTGAAATGACACTTTCTTGGAGATCAGTATAGGTCTGGGTTTCTATCTGATACATACATTCAGTAGAGGTCAGGAAAACATGCCTTAGTGTACCTGGTTCATATTTTATCATATGCCTTCAGAACTAGACATACAGATCAGAGATAACCCTATTTCTTCAGCAGACATAGGTTATTTGGTCCTCCCCTATAAATTACCTGGCTGGATGAATTGAAATAAACCAATATTACACTCAGATTCTTAAAATGAACATCAATTTGACAGGTGAGAGGAGGGTGATTGAGAAGGATCAGTGACCAGCACTTTGGTTCTGTGGTGGGACACAATCATGTCTGTCTTTCTTCTGCAGGTTGCACGGGGCTGGCCATGCATGTGCTGGGAGTGACTCTTCTTTGATTCGATTGCGGATTGGCTGCTGCTGAGTCTCCCAGAAAGGCCTTCCTGTGGGGAAAGTGAAGGTGAAGAGCTTGACCTCACTTGCCATTCACATATGTAGGTTACAGCACATCATTGGCAATAACCCCAGCCTATGGCCTGAGCTTCCTTTGTCAAGACAGGACAACATTCCATCTCCCTAAGGTTGCTGCCTATGTGTGGACTTAACCTAGTTAGACATTTCCTCCTTTACTTCTAAGGCCACTTATTAGAAGCAAAAGTTGCTCATAACTTTGCTCAATTAAATTATCTTGCTTATGAAACAAAAGTTTAATAACACTAAATACTAAATAATGTTTTTGGTTATCATCTCATAAAGAGAAAAAGATTACCTTAAGCCATTTGTATGAGAGAATATCTTCAAAACAAAACAAACTCAATATCTAAGTCTAAAATGTATTCAGCTTGATTTGCACATTACCTTTTATCAAGGCAAGATAATTATAATTATAATCATTGATAAAATATTAAGTTATTGTTCAAAATAATATATTTGACTTTTATTTTATAAAGTACAAATTACTAATAAAATAGACGCTATATTGTCACTAAAACCATAATCAACATCATTATTCAATAATACATGGCAGCACCACATAACCCAAATGTCCTTGCAGTTTAGTTTTAGATATATGGGGGAATGCTAATCATTCTAACATCATTTGCAACTCCAGGGCACAGCCAAGAGTGGTGCCCTTACCTATGGCTCCATCAAGATTAATTTATAAGAACATATTTATCATCATTTAATTGCAGCTTTCGTTTCTGACTCTAATACAATATAAACAATATATTAATATCAAAGGTAACTCCTAAAAGAAATTCATCATTGTTAAAAAATGTCATTATATATACAAGTATAGCATCTGTACAATGTTACATTCAATGTCATCATATTCACAGTTTGATACTAACTTTCCCACCCATATTCTTATTTACAATTTATGGTTACCTTATCTAAATTTAGATTATCACAGTCAAAACAGCACTATATACATATAGAAATGTCAAAAATTCACAATAAATGTGTGGCATTCTGTTATGAATTTTACTTTCTGTGCCTTCCTAATTGACATTGTTTCTATTTCTCCAAGAACTCTAGTGATCAGATTGCAAGAAAATTTATGTCACAGGCACAAACACAAACATAGTGATTCTCAGAATGTAATCTTTTTCTAGCAAAAATATGAGTATAATTCTGAATTAAGGGAAAATTCTTCTTTATATTTTTAGCTCCATTACAGAAATGGAGAAACATCGACCGCTACCTCTCTGAAAATGCATATTGCATGTCCTAGAATTTAGCAAAAGTAGTTAAGTGCCAGGAAATAAAAAATGTATATGATTTGTAGTTTCAAATTAAGGTTAGCATTATGATTGTATGTCTATAATTTCTACTTAAAGATAACTTATTTTATTTCATGCTACAGATATTATTTTTATTCTCATGTAAGCATCTTACTCCCTTCTTATCAACAGACCTCTAATAACAGTAAGATACTGCTTTTTCATTTAAAAAAAAAAGTTAGGCTTTTAAGCTGAGGTTATCTTTTTCTTACTATGATTTTAATTTTTTGGTTAAATTTTCTATCAACATTTTATAAATCTACCAACTCATGTTTATAGTTTATCATTCTTATTAAAGTATCACATACTTCTTCTCCCACAAGTTGCAACTGCATATTTCTTGCATATAAAATTAAATAATTTAGATTTTTTGGAGGAATATTTCAGACTTTAAAATATTGTTTCCTGATGCTCTAGACAAAAATGATGCTTTTAATATGATATGGCTGACAATGTGTGAATTACCATCAAAAGCAGCCTAGTCAGGGAAAATTGCAGTTATGTTCCACAATACTTAACCCCAGTGGAGAAAAATGGTACAAGTGATTCTCAAAGACTCCTCGTGAAGTTATTCTCTTTAGAAAGATTCCAGAAAGACTATCTAGGAACCTTTGATCTTTTCAGTTGGCCCTTAAGATGCCACAGTACCCTCAAGGCTGCCTGTCCCAGCTGCTGTTTCCCAGAATCAGAATAAATGAGTGGCCTGAGGGAAAGACATTTAATGCTATCATGACAAACTTTACATACTGGTTCCAAAACATAGGAAATATCAAACTTGCCACTTGTGCGGGGAAAAAATGAACTATGAAGAGGAGAGGGAAAGACCTCACCACTGTCATGGTCCTCTTGTGGGCCTCTGTGCTGGAGTCTCTAGGGTCCAGGGAGCTGAGCTCCTGATTTCTAGTGTGTCTCCCCAAGGACAGAAATAAAGGACCGGTGAGGTCAGAAAACAGAACCAGGGGGATAAAGTAGGTCAAGGTAAGAAGAGCCAGGTTGTTAACATTGACAGTTTAACTTTCATCTAAATATAAAGTCAGATTACGTTCATCTATTATAGAGGTATTCAACCAAGGATCAGCAAACATTTCTAGCAATAGGAAACTGAAAATCATTGAGAACAAACAAAATATAAGAAACACAACAAGCACAACAATCACTCTGTCCATTCTCCACCTCAGCCAGAGGAAAAGGCTGTGGGAGAAGTGGGTTCTCTTAAAGAAGTAGAAAACTAAGCCAGGTGGCAGGCCAGGTAGTCAAGTGATAAATTATCCACTAAACCATACCAATAGATTTTGCTAGTGTTCAAGTGGTATGTAAATGTGAATCTAGTAACGATATACATGATCCAACAGTCTCCAACAGCTGACTGATTCTGAAGATGGCCAAGCAGGTGAGGATGAAGTCAGCTGAGGAGACATTTGGTTGTTGAACCACTCAGAGCAGTTGACCAGTGCAATAAGCACATGCACTGGCATTCTGATTAAGAATTCTGCCCTTGCCAGGATCAGAAATATTTTATCCAACCTGGTGAACATTTCCATAGGAAAAAATCTAAACTTTTAATACGTTGTCTCATTAATACATTTGCAACCAAACTGTTACAGAGTGGCATTCATATCTGAAAGTCAAGTATGTTAACATGAAATTATCGGCCAGATTCGTTTTCACCAGTTTGTACTTTTCTCCTCATCTGAAATACTAAACCATTTGGATCACAATACCTTTGCTATTTTAATAGAAAGCTCTCGATATAATCTAAATAATTTTGTTATTCTTCAATGAGTATATTTCATGTTTACCTGCTGTGTCTGACGTTGTGCCAATGCAAAAAATTAATGTTTACTAAAAAAAGATAAAATATTAAGAAGTCTATAAAGCAGTGAAAGCAGAGAAAATGAGAGAGAACCAAGAATAAAACGTAATGTGCATGTAGAAAAGGGACGTATAAACACTATCATGGGGGAGAAAAAGGGAGGTTACAGTGGCCTTGGATCTGGGAGATACCTAGAATTTCATGAGGAAACCAAGTCATATTTTGGACTGAATGCATAATATACCAAAGACACCTAAACCCAAACTACTTTTCTGAAATTAAAACCCTCTACCTGATAATTTACTGAAATTTCAGGCTAAAAGTTTCTTGGGTATCCCAGAGGAATATGTTAAAAATTTCACTTTTGTCAATTTTGCTTTCTATATTTATGTTTTATTTGTTTTGGCCAGATATATAATGCTGTCAATTTAGCCTTAATAGACAGCTAGAAAATTGTTTTAGATAAAGTAAAAAAGATAGTAAACAAATGTATCCACTCTACATTCTAGGAACAATGATTTTAACAAAGCCTATTAGTGTCTCAGAAATTAAAGCGGAATTATAGACTTTGTGTCTTGGTTTATGTGTCAGCAAACAAATATTCTATTATTACTAATATTGTTTAGTGTTGCCAGGAAACAAGGACAAAGAAATGAATGAATTTATTTTTAAAATGTGGCCCTTTTCAGTATTGCAGCCACATTCACCAATTAAATTCTATTAATTAATTGTAAAAATGTATATTTCAAGAACAAGATTATATAAAGAACTACTGGTAAGTAATCTCCTATAAAAAATATTTTAATTTAGGACAGATATTCAAACTTATAGTAAGACAGAAAGATAGAAAAAAAGGAAGAGATGGAAGGAGAGAAGGAAGGAGGGAAGGAGTGAGATTATCAGATAGAGGAAGGCTGAATGAAAAGGAAGAAATCTGATAGTATTTTAGAGAGGAGGATGATAGCTTTGGTCAAATTAATGTCTAGAAATGCAGAGAAATTTATGGCTATGAGCAGCATTTAAGAGGAAGAATCTGTAGGCTGAGTGATAGATTTGGGGGCTCAGAAAAGAACGGGGAGTCAGCAATGACAGGCTGTCCTTTGCACGCATATGCATAGAGTCCTGTGACTTAATTGAACCATGGGAGGAAAAGGAGGTTTAGATGCAAAAAGTAGGAGAAAGAAGAAAAGTTGGAAGATGATGAGTTCTGTCCTGAGCATTTTGGGGAGTATCTGTAAGTCACCTAGTGGACAGCTTGAGTAGGCATTCAGTATCTGTGACTGCAGCTCAGGACAGAAATTTGGGCTACAAGCAGAGACTGGGGGTCGTCAGCACATTGTTGATTCTGTGAGAGGTGATGAGCTCCAATGGCCCTGAGGAACCCCAGAGGGTGAAGAAACCAAAAGAAAGACTAAGAAGCAACAGATGGAAGAGGGAAACCAAGATGCAATTAAGAGCAAGGAGTGATAGAAGGAGAGTAATCAATACTTGCTGATGTTAATGAAAGCTCACATACTAACTGGACTAAGTGCCAAAGAGGTCCTTGGGTAATTAGCAAAGGTAGTTCAACTGAAGAGAAAGCAAACTGCCACAGGTTAAAGACTCAATGTGATTGCAAAAATGAAGCATTTGAACACCAATAAACATAATTCAACACATTAATAGATTAAAGGGGAAACATGAGGAGAAATTCTACTTCTTATTATAAATATTCTTAGCAAATGGGAATAAAATAAAGTATTCCTCTTTCTGATGAAGAGTTATCTGAAAAAACCCAGAACAAATATTATACTGATCAGTGATACATTGAAACCTTTCCCCTTGAGTTTGGGATCAAATCAGTGATAACCATCTTACCATTCTATTTTATGGAGGTTTTTTCCAGTTACAGTAAGGTAAGAAAAAGACATAAAGAAAAAAATTGTAAAGCACAAGCCCATCCTTATTCACAGATTATGATTAAGATTACATAGAAAATTCAAAAGTATCTTTTGCTCTATTGTTAGAAGTTGACCATTTAGCAAAGTTTCTGGACACAAAATAAAGCTGTAAAAAATATTTTTTATTTCTTCATACCATCAACCAACAGTTAAAATGAAATATGCTTTTTAAAGGATAAAATCACTGTAATCTCAACAAACATCATGTACCTAGGAACAAATCACACACACCAAAAAAGTGTATAAGTGTATAAGGCCTCTATGGAGAATATTAAAAAGTCTGAAAAGGCCTTAGCGTTTTTGGCCATGTACTTAGCTTATAATTTATACCTATTGGATATAATAAAACCATCCATATTTTTCTTAAATTTGAACCATTATCACATACTCTTTTCCCATTTTAGGTATGTTATCCAAGGACATTAAGTTCTCTGTGTTGTTAAATATATTTAAGTTTTTCTGCCTTGTATGTAAATTACAGACTGTCTCCAGTCCAAAAACAACCACTAACATAGTATCAGCCGTTTCTATCTCCATGGATACCATCCCTGCTACTTCCACCTAGTGCAGCCAGTTGATATTTTCCCTTTTTACCATAGCTATCAGCTGTAGTTTTCCATGTTAGCTGATAGGTGACAAGATAGTCTCTCTTTTGCTAATGTGCAAATACAGACTGATATTGTTCCTCTTTTTGCATTTTCTTTGCCTAACGAATTTGCATCTGTACGCTTAGCTGTGGAAAATCAAGGGAAAGAATTTAAAGACTGTAAATTTTAAAATTCACCCTAAATGTCTCTTCATTCAAGTACATGGGAAAAATATAGGTTGGATCATGGTCCAGAATACGAAGAATAGGGTCTGTGGCATGCCTTGCAGTCTGTCATTAAGCTGTTGTGTGACCATTTACAAATATACCTAATTGTGCTACTCTGTACTCCTCATTCTCTGCTTTGCCTATAAGTACCAGGGAGATCTATATTGGAAGCCTTACTGGACTCAAGGTATAAAACATCTACAATATCCTCTTATCCATAAGTCTAAGAACTGAACAGCAAAGGACATTTAGTTTGCCAGAAGTTGCCATTCTTACAGCAGCATAAAGGATGTTTGTTCTAATGAAAGTGGTTCTTGTGCAGGTTCTGGTAGGAACTGACATATTATTTATGTCCACTTGTTCAGGTGCCTCTTTTAAAATACCTGACTGATTTTAGAAATAAGTCAAGAAATTAATTGAGAAGAAACCATAGGATATCTGAGGGGGAATCATAAACAACTTTAGGCATCATCTTCCTCTGCTTGTGCTGCTGTAACAGAATACCACCAAACTGGGAAATTTATAAAGAAAAATTTATTTCTCACAGTTCTGAAAGCTGAGAAATGCAAAAGCATTTTGGCCTCTGGAAGTGACCTTCTTCTTGCTGCTTCATCCCATGGCAGAAGAGCTAAGGCTGGGTGGGGAAGGTGGAGAGAAAAGGGCATCAAACTTACCCTTTCATAAGGAACCTGCTCCACTCCTGCAGTAACAGCATCAGTCCATTCAGGAGGGTGGTGCTGTCAGGACCTAACACCTGTTAGAGGTTCCACTTCTCAACACTTCCAACCCTGGATCAATATTTCAAGCACTGAATTTTGGGGGGCACATTTTGTTGCCCCATGGAGATGTTGCCCCATGGAGATGTTGCTCCATAGATTAATATTGGTATATAGAGGCAGAAATTATTTCAGGAGTTTTGCACGGTTTTGCCCTGAAGGAATATGTGAACATGTTAGTTCACATATCAAAACCTGCCTCGCCTCGGGAGGGTATTTCACAGGTCAGTGGCAGCTGCTTCCCAAGGTGATGTTGCATCTCAAACCTGTGGTTTTCGCCTGTTTTGTATGACAAAGCAGGTTTGCACATAGCCTCGGGATGACAACTGATCAAAGAGTGCCCACCCGACAGAAAGACACATGTGGCTAAAAGCAATTAGCCTAAGGAACAGTTCCTGCTTCACTCCTGACTACCTGTCTCATTCCACAAAAACTAGATAAAGAAATATAGAGCCACTGTATTTCTGTTTAATCCTTCTGCTAAGTAATAGCTTTATCTTAGAACTTAGAAGTTTGTCTTAGAAAGATTTTGTAACCATTTGCTCACGTAGATAGAGTTAATTAAGGGATCTCTAGTAGCTTTTTGGAAGAACTTTTAAACTAAAACGACCTACTTGTTATTATGTAAATCTGTTACCCCTGGCAACTGATCACTGTACCTACAAATACTGATGTGAAACTTTACTCAAGGCCTCACAGCTCACGGGAATGCTGTGGGGTCTCCTGGGCCCCAATCATTCATCAATCTATACTCTATAAAACTGTACTTTCATCTCTGTGTATTTTTTATTTCTCTATTCTATTATTGTCTATTATTTCCTTATGGTTTGTGACGACCCCTGCCTAAGGAACCTGACTTTTGGCTGGGAGCGTATCTAACTCCCTGAAACATTTAAACCATAACATTTCACCCTTGCCCTCCAAATTCAAGCCCTTCTCACATGCAAAATATATTCACTTAATCCCAATAGCCCCAAAGTCTTAACTAATTCCAGGATCAACTCAAAATCCAGTCTCCTCTAAATCAGATTGAGTGAGAGTCAAGGCAGGATTGACTCATCCTTGAGGCAAATTGCCCTCCAGCTGTGAGCCTGTGGAATCAGAACCAGTTACCTCCTTCTGGAATACAATGGGGGGACAGGTATAGGACAGATGTTCCATGCCAAAAGGGAGAAACAGGCAAGAAAAGAGGGATCACTGATCCCAAGGAAGTTCAAAACCCAGCAGGACAAACAACACCAAATCCTCAGTCTCCACAATAATCTTTGATTCCATGTCCCATCTGACACACTGGGGTGGGGTTGGGCCCCCAGGCCTCAGGCAACCCCACCTGCATGGCTTTGCTGGGCTCCGTCCACTCAGCAGCTCTCACGGGTTTGTGTATTGTGGCTGCGGCTCTCTCCACTGGTGTTGCACACTGGTAGTTCTCTAGTTCCAGGGTGTCAGTGGCAGCTCCCCCACTGAAGCTCCACTAGGCATTGGCCTGGTGGGGATTCTTGGCAGTGGCTTTTCCCTTGTGACAAGTCTCTGCCTGGACCCGTGACTGTCACAACATCCTTTTGAATCCAGGTGGAAGAAGCCATGCCTCCACAGCCCTTGCATTCTGTGACCCTGCAGAATCAGTATAACATCATGTGGAGACCACTAGGGTTGATGGATTGTTCCTGATATGGCAGCCCAAGCTGCACCTGGGCTGGCTTGAACCGCTGAGAAGCACCTCACCGGAATGCAGGGGACAGAGACCTGAGGCAGCACAGGGCAGTGAAGGCTGAGCCTGAGGATACCATGGTGGACCTGGAACACATGGTCTTCTTACTAGAAGCTCATAATGTAATGAAGGAGACAGACAGACATTAAACTAGTGTGTAATTATAAAGTGAGGAATTCAAAGAAAAGAAATAATTACCTGTAACTAGCCTATAGCTATAACTAACTTCCCAAAGGAAGTGACATTTGAACTGAGAGCTGATAAAGAGATAAGAGTTAAGTAGTTAAAGATAGGAAGAAAGGGTTTAGGGAGAGGGAATGGTCAAAATGTTCACTGGCAAAATGAGACAGATTCTTTGTGAGTTTAAAAGAGGCCATTGCAGAGAAACGGAGTAAGTACTATGTGCGATGAGAATGGAATTTTTTGTCAGTGGCCAGACCATATAAGACTATATAAATAATTTTAGTCTTTGCTAAAACAGTGATGAAAAGACTTTGGTAGGTTTAAGCAAAAAAGGGATTATAAGAATTGCATTTTTAAGACTTCTGCACTAGAATGTTTATAGCAGCACAATTCACAATTGCAAAGATGTGGAAATGACCCAAGTGCCCATCAATACATGAGTGGATTAATAAAATGTGGCAAATGTATACAACAGTGTTCTACTCAGTCACACAAAACAATGCTGATCTGGCACCTCTTATATTATCCTGGATAGAGCCGGAGCCCATTTCTACTAAGTGAAGTATCACAAGAATGGAAAACAAGCACCACATGTACTCACCATCAAATTGGAATTAACTGATCAGCACTTATGTGCACATACAGTAGTAACATTCATCAGGTGTCAGGCAGGTGGGGGAAGAGGTAGGGATGGGAATATTCACACCTAATGGGTGGGGTGAACACCATCTGAGGAATGCACATGCTTGAAGCTCTGACTGGGATGGGCCAAAGGCAATATATGTACCCTAAACTTTTTTACCCCTGTAATATGCTGAAATAAAAAAAAAAAAGAATTTCATTTTTAAGTGATGAATGTAGCTGTAGTGCTGAGATTGGATCAGAGGATAGCCCTAGTGAAAGCAGGGATACCAGTCAAAAGGCTGTTGTGACATTCCAAGTACAATGAGATTATACCTTTAATTGAATGATAGGTCAAGATGGGGAAGATTGAAAAGCTTTCAATCACGTAAACCTTTAATTGAACATAATAATAATTTATTAATGGAAAGAGTGTGAAAGAATGAAGCTAATAATTGCACGCTGTGGTCATTTAAAATGCAACTGAACACTGTCAGCAACTTATACTCTTAATATTCTTATATATACACCCTTATTTATTTGCTGTGTATATTAATATAACATGGCCCAAAATAAGAACACTGGATCTCTTTTTTGCATCTACTTAATTTCCTATTCTTTTCCTTATATTTTATGAGAATATACATTTTTAATTATTTCAGAATTAATTACCCATTTGCCAAAGCTAATAATGCCATAAATCAAAAGAAATTCACAAATAGGTACAAATATACATGCACACATTTCTGTTTCTATACCACATTAATAGGCTAGATGGAGTTCTTTTTTAAATCAGATTTGGAGGGTATATTTGGTATGGCCTGCCTTAATATATAGACCTATATTTTACATACATCTATATAACTGTCAACTGCATTACTAAAATCCTCAATTTGCTCTTCAGTTTTTCTGATAATAAAACTTTCAGCCTTGTGTTATTTTTATGTGCATGTGTCTGAAATATATTCTCCTCTCTCCTTTTTTTCCTCCATTTATATTATTTTATTATAAATAGCTTATAGATGGATTTGGGTTTTTCATACAAATCCAGCTACAAGATATCAATGGGAGAGACTTAAGGGAATCAAAACCATTTCTAGTGGTGATTAGTACATTCGATCTTATGACTGAAATCTTATTTTTGTCTTTTCTTGTTTATTTGCTTTCAGTCATTGCCAGGAGTTAGCTACTCCCAGCAAAACAGGTCCCAGGAACGATTGTCCCACGAGATTTGGAAATAATAGAGACAGAGACAAAGTGTAGTTTATAGTTATGGGGGGAGTCAGGGGTCCTCCAGCATTCCCGTGAGCCAGGAAGCACTGAGTGAAATCCCACATCAGTATTTATTGTTACAGCAAGCAGTTGTCCTTGGTCAAAGAATTATGCATACAGATCATTCGTTAAGGTTTCAAGGTTCCCCAAACTTTTCAGAGGACCCTTACCTAATTCTATCTACAAAAATAGATGGTTATAAAATATTTCTAAAGTAAACATTTTAAACCCTAAGTTAAGAATAGACTCCAGGAAATTTTTAAGAATGTCTTATTAAAATGTCTATAATAATAATATAACTAGGAGTAATAATATCTTAACTTTGGAAGTTAAGTATAACACTCAGTCATGTAATCAAAAATAAAACAAGATAAATTAAACTAGTGATACATGGCACACCCAGGTAGAGAATCAGGACCCAAATAGCAATGGGCCATGGGAAACTGACTCAGGAGGTTTGGACAAGCACAGGATGCATCAGAAAGAACATCACTTGTGTCTTTTCACCTGTGTGGTACAGCTACTCTAGGGCTCTCCAAGCAAGATAAGAAGTCCAGGTCTTCACCTCTGACATGGATTTCCATATTAAGCAGCTAATTTAGCAAAGTAAAAAGAGTCCACTCTTCAGAGATTGAATTTGTGTAAGTACTTAGAATGCCTTTAGGTAATAAGAAGCTAAATCCTTAGTTACTGCTCTCATTGCTTTCACCCCTGAGCTGTTTGACAGCCAAACGAATAATTCATTCATGACATTAGCATTTCTTTGATACAGAGAAAAGTGAATAAAGAGGTATTGATATGTAAGACTCCCTACTAATCTCTAACAAATACAACTCAATTCCTCCTTGATGTAAAGCCACCAAAAGGACAATACAACTTTCTCCCCATCCAGAGAAATACACTCTAAACAAAAATCCTTCCATGAGGTCAGGCAATGTAGTCTACAACTCAAGAGAAGAAGCCTCATACACCAAGGATTCATTTCCTAAGAAAAGAGAACTATGGCAATGAAGAGAAGATTTGTGAAAATATTGTCGTGGCATTCTTCACAATAGTCAGGAAAATACTGCCTCTGTGTTACAGAACAGAAAAGAATGCAGTGAGAGAGGGGATGGCTTCATGGAGATGAATAACATGGCGGCAGAATCTATAATCCGTATGGTGGCAGGAAAGAGAAAACTTGGCATTGCAATAATTAAAATAAAAGAGTAGAAATGGAACATATAATTCTCTCATACAACAACAACAAAAATAACTAAAATAAAGGTAAAGCATATAGTTGAAATGGAGAAGATAATAGACTGCTAGATGAAATAGTAATAGTATCAGTACCAATTTTAATTAGCTCTTGTTATTTTTCCTAGCACCTAACAAGTAGCATGTTTAATCTTCACATAGCCCCATTAGTTCAGGTACTATATTATCACTGTTTAGCCATATAAACAAACATATAATAAACATAGAAGGTTTGAGGCTCAGAAATACAAAGTACCTAACTAAATTTCACACAAATAGAAACTTGGAAGAAATTTGAAACTAGGTCTTGGCATCAAGAGATCACACTAAATTAAATCACTAGAGTATGCTGCCTTTTATATCTGAATCATAGATTTGATCCATCCCACCCATTATTAATTCCAAAATCTATGAGAGCACAGAAAAGGAAAACATGGGCTGATCACAATTCTAAGGATATATTTCTAAACATTAAATAATACGCTTACAAATTGATTCCAGTATCACTATAATGGTGATGGTTTTGGAGAGGCATGTTTATGGCAAAATGTGTCAAATTATACACTTTAAATATGTGCAATTTATTATATGTCAATAATACCTCAATAAAGCTTTTATGAGAGGTAAAAGTTCAGTACCATAAGACCCACTAAGGTTTATTTCAAAAACTATAAAAACATATTTATAGGGGAAAATTTTAACAGACGAAGCACCTTGCTATATTTCTTTTTGGAAAGATTAAATACTGTGAAGATGTTGTTAGTCATGCCCATATCACTTAGGAAATATATGCATTTTTTATATTAAGGATATTCAAAACTAATCATGAAGTTCAACTGAGAAAAATAGATATGTGAGAAATGAAAGAAAAATTATAAAATATAAAAATATTAGGGGGTAGAACTTGACACTCCACACATTAAAATATGTAACAAATCTGTTATTATAAGAAAAATGAGGCTTTGGTACAAGCATAAACCAATACCTCAAAGGAAGGGAATAAAAAGTATAGATTGAAGTATATATAAGAACTTAAAATATAAAAAAGTTATATTAATATTTCTAGTCAGTAAGGAAAGACAAATTACTAAATTGAACAACCTATATGGTTGAAATATGATTAATCATGTGGTTGAAATGTGAACTTAGATTTATATGATACTTGCGTACCACAAAATGACTTATGTAAGAGAGTTTAAATTTAAAATCCAACTACTGAAACTATTCAAAAACATGTTCTGAAGAAGGAAAACTTTTAAAATACATCTATATATTTTTTAAACTAGAAAGGCTGGTTATGAGTATGCAACAAAACCAGAAACCAAAACTAGGAAAATTCAGCAATTTGAATACATAAAAAATCAAATTTTACTTTAAAATAATAAAAATAGCAATTATTCAGCCTGCACTACACACTTAGAATGATGTTATTTCACTTCTTCTTTACACAAAATTATGTTGCAAGCTTAGTGTTATTCTCATTTTTTAAGGGAAGACAGTGAGGTTCAGGGAACACCGAGGTCTCAGGACCAATAGGCATTGGGTGCATGAAGCAGGGTCCTACACCGATTCTCCCTGCTGTCCCCACCGCTCCATGACCACGAGGTGGAAGGAGCCCTGTCGACAACTGCTGACAGCCTCAGAAGTGACAGGTCCCTCAGGCACAGGCAGGCTGTGAGGCTCAGGGAGACCAGGGCTGGGAAGGGCAAGTCCTGATATGTGGGGAGCGCGGACGCCATTGCAAGATGGCGCCGATTTCCGGTGGCCTGGCTGAGGTAAACAAGTGTGGCGCATGCGTAGTACGTCTGTAGATCTGTTATATAAGTATGCATATGAGGTTTTCTGGCTTGGCCTATTGGTGACCGCTTGTGATTGACTTTGACCTATCTCTGTTACTTCCTGTTTCCCTGAGGGTATATTACTGTGTGAGAGCTTGTGCTCAGGGTCTTCCGCATCCTGAAGCTTAGAGGGATCCCCAATAAAGCACTGTAGAAGAACTCCTGTTGCCGCGTCTTCCTTGCTGGCGAGGCGGGCGCGACACTGATACCCAGACGACAAGGGATGCAGGCTGGAGTCCCAGCAGCCATCACGTGGCCCCTCCTGCTTCCTTGCCCCACTCTGTGAATCCTAGACATGGATGTGGAGGAGCAGACAGAAACTGAAAGGGGGCAGCTGCCTTACCCATAAAAGTGAGGTTTCTCCTTAAAGGACAGATGAATGTAGTCATGGAGGGAAGGGAGCCTGAGTTCCTACAGGAATTATTAATAGCAGCAGTATCACTGACCCAGCCGTGATACACACGGGGCTGCTTGAAAAGAGCTTCATACATAATAAACAGAGGATGGAGAGCTATAAAAATACCTGGCCTGCACACTATATGCTTGGACAGACTGACTATGCCAAACACACTCATGACCCATAAGAAGTGAACATTCTGGAAATCTTGTTTTTCCAGAAACACTGATGACTCCAGAGAGACTCATGACTCCAGTTTAAACAATACCACCTGGCAGACCCTGTGGCTGGCCCAAGCTCACCAGCCGGACTAGACACAGGAAACCCCAGAATGAATGTTCAATCCAGATATACTGACCTGACAGGCCCACACACATTGAGCTGTCCCAACTGATGATCTGAGAAGACCAGCCCTTTACACAATAACCAGTCTGGAAACAATCGATATTCCAAACTTGCTAATTATCCTGGAGTGAGTCACTATCCCAGTAACAACAACAGCTCTGTCACATTCCCAACCTCCCCTCCCATCCTCCACCCAGGTCCCACCACCCTCCTGCCCTGGCCAGGAAAAGGCAGATGGATGGAAAGCTGATTGACCTCGTGGTCCAATTTCTATCTTCTCTTTTCCACGGACAAAGATCAGATATGTTTTCCTAAGGATCAGCTGAGCCTAGTTTTCAGAGAACCACTAAATTCAATAATATGCAAACATCCAGAAATCACATGAAGATAGGCTTCTTAATTTACATATGTGGACACTGGTAGGGCATATGAAGGTAATTACTGATTACATTCACGGTTTGTTATTCTCAATACCTTTAAAAGAGTTATCAAGCTTTAAAAAATTATCTTAGATTTCCTAAAATATCAGACATCAATCACATGTCATCTGCCTTGAACTTAAGGTAGTATATACAAGTGATTTATGAATTATAAGTGTTTTGATGCTGATATAGCAGGACTTTTTAATAGAATCTATCAATGCACTTGAAACACAAAGTGAAACATGTTTTTGTTGCTCTTTTAAATTTAATCATGAGACCATTAAATATCATATTTGAGAAGTTGATATTGATAATTAAGTTTAAAATGAAATATATTAAATGTAAACAGAAAATATAGACTTACCAACAATCTCCAATTCTGCTGTCAGTATTCAAAACACACCGTCATATAGCTAGAGGAAGTAGCCCTCAAAGTTTGGCTCCAGCGTGTAGAACAAACACAAGCAACCAGAGGAGAATGCTAGAGATCACTGTTGCTTAGTCCCTCTGACCTACTGTCACATTCACTAGCAGGTGGAAAATGACTAGAGAATTCTCTGCATCAATTCTTATCAAGTCTTTCTGCAGGCTGTCAAAGGCCTCTGGGGTCTTGTCCTCCACTGACCACCTACAGGCACATATCCACACACAACTATGTAAATATTGTTTCCAAAGTTGTTCTTGGTTTGCTAAATCTGAAGCTATGTGTTCGGTTTAGCTGTTAGCTTCTATATCTTCTTTTCAGCATGGAGTTGTCGTCTTTATATTGGAAGAGTATTCAGTTACACCCAAGCACCAACTGTATTTCTTTTGGCTCTCTGCTCAACTTTCCCTGTCTACACCAGTGAAAAGAAATCTAATTTATATTTGATAGTAATAAATACTAAAGAGAAAAACAGCAGGGAAGAGGAGTATAATTTATCAGGGATGGGGGCCATGGATGGCTCGCTGACTTGGCGACCTTTGCATAAAGACATGGCAGTTAAAGGTGAACCATGTGGATTTCAGTTGGAGGGAATATCCGTGAAAGGCCCTGAGGCTGGAGAGGCCTGGTGTGTTTGAGGAACAGCTGAGAGGGTAGTGGGATGTGGGTGCAGAAAGAGTGGTCTGTGATGAGGTCAAACAGGAGCCTGGGGGAGGGGCGGTGGGCAGACCTGGGACCTTGTGAGCAGTGAGAGCTTTGGGTTTTACTCTAAATGCAGCGGGGAAGAAACTATGGAAATCTTAGTAGCGTCATTGTAGGACATCTGAGGGTCCCCCTGCCAGTTTCTGTCCTGATTTGGGATCTGCAGTGAACATTAGAAAATCTTGACTATCTTTATATGACTGCCAACATCAACTGTGTGAATTATTCACATTAAGATAGTGGCATCAGTGAATGATAAAGAGGAATGGAGATTTTATTTATATTAGTGAGGGGAGTTAGGTAGCCCTTTTCATGAACCAAAGAGAGGAGAATAAGTCATTGCACAACCAAATAATAAAATACTGTAATGAGGATGTATTCGCTCTGAGATCATAGGCACAGAAATAGAGATTGCGTTCAACAGATTTTTTTTTTAAGTGTTTAAAGTGAAAAGCTGTTTTTTAGGAGGCCATTTTATCTTTTTCATCGATAAGAAGAAAACTTTGCAAGTATCTCCAACTGAAGGCAAACACAAACACCATTAACAGAAGCTTTAAAATTCAGAGGCCAGGTTGTTATATGAAAGGGAAACCACAAGATTTCTAGAACTAACTCCATTATAAACATGGGGCTAAGAAATAGGTGTAGCAATACACAAGTTAGGATGGTGTCTTTGTCTTCTTAAACTGCATCTACATTAGTGCCGCCCTAAATGGTTAAAACTGAAAATAGTCCATCTTTCACCTGGAATTTCATCTACAAATAACAAAAACAAAAATTGTGTAACTTTTTTCTGACTTGCTCACACCAACCATCTGATCAATTTTCTAAGTGAAGATTGATTCTTGGCAATCCAGCTCAGGACATAGGTCACTATAGACAGCATTAACCAATGTTATATCTGAGTAGACTGTGGTAGATTGGATTTTGCAGATTGCGTCCTTGTTTGTGTACTTTAGCTAAGGAAAACCCTGGCTGAAAGGACTTGAGATTAATCAAGAACAGCAGCAAACCACCTGAACCGTCAGAGATTCAACAGAGATTATCACATTCTCCAAAATACATGTTGATCCATGCATATGCCCAGTGGGACTTTTTTATTCAGTACAGTTGAAGACCCCATGGCTTGCATAGTCTAATATACTTTCTCTGATTAAGTTCTAGGCCTACAACAGGGCTCACGTGTAAGCCTCTTTTCAGTTTAGAAAAAGTCATTTACAACTCTTCTGGACATCAGTGGTGTGACCAACCTGGGGGGGGGGGGGTGTGGGAAAAAACTCATGACATCAAGATTATAAAGTGTTTATTTTAGGGGAAAGTGATTATGAAGAAAGCAATGACAATCATTGTATTTTCCCTGTAATTTTATCCCAAGATAGGTTACAGTTCTCTTCAGATTGCTTAAGAGTTACTATGGATGTGATAGTCCTATTTTTCTCAGATCATGGCTTGGGGATCCAATGCATGCTCTTGTGGAAGATGGTGCTGTAGAGTTTAATCTCAAAATGCCATTGTTATTGGGAGAGTAGTAGCCACTGCCCCAGCCTATTACCCAGGCTTCTTCTTTTAATAGTCATTTTCTGTGCCTTTATTTCAGGAATAGGCCCCTGCTCCTACTGCTCCATCTCTCCAAGGTTAGTCCATGAGAAGTGAGGACTTCACCCTAATGAGATGTGTACTGCAAAGTCCCACTCACAAGAAGGAAGGTTGTGCAGAGCTGTTTCAATCTTCTCTATCCTGGTCATTAAAGAAAAGTTTAGTAATACTACAATGTAAATCTAAAACTACAATTTAATATTCTCAGCATCTTCTAATCAGTACAAAGTATTCCTTAACATTTTTACTGAAAGGAGTACATTCCAAAATAAATTATCCTCGCTATCCGAACCTAAATGTAGCCAGTCTGGTTTTAATTTTACATTTAAAGAAACATAATAGATATGATAATCATTAGAAAATTTCTTATACTGTGTCTAACACGATGAATGGAGTTTTAGAAACCTAATGTCTATATAGGTCTAGATATGAATGTATTATCATCATCATCATCATCATCAATACATCAGAGCACCACACAGCAGTTTCCTGAAGTAAGAGCACATTTGACAAAGCCTTTACAGTTCTTACATTCTTCCCAACAGCTACAACTGACCTACTCCTCCATCAGAATTAACTTACAACTTATATATTTTCAACATTTATTTTGCTCAGTTTCATTTTGTTTTTGTTTCTTTCTATCATTGAACAATTATGGCAATTGTAAATCCTAACAAATATTTCTTCATTGTTGGTAGTGTTTGAATATATTTACACTTATAATCTCTAAAAACTTACCATTTACAAACTATTCAATATTGTAATATCACTAGCAAGCACAATTTTATCACCTGCTAGCCTTAAGCTTATATACATTTTGGGCTACCTTGATGTAACTTAAATTATTTTATTGTAAAAGTCAACCTAGCACTACATACACATCTAAAATTTAAGCAAATATGCATTATTGCCTTATAAAATTTCCTTTCTATTCTAATCTCTAGTACGTTGGTTGTGTTAGATTTCTCTGATAGTGGACACTAGTATTCATGGGATGACAAAAATGCATCCTTATGCACATACACAGGCAAAAGCACACAGACACACACACACTCTGGTCAAAGTGGAAATTTGATTTTTGCAAATTAGAAAGCATTATGCACCTAGGGATAATTATTCAATTTCTTTTTATAAACTCGGTTGCTTTTTCTCTTAATTTACAAGGGTAGGATAGCTTAAATTTCTAGCTAGATTTTTAATGATAGAATGCTCTGTTGTTATGAAATTATGTGCTTTGAAAATTTTTGGCCTATGCTTTATTTTTATTTTTTTTTATTTTTAAGTTATTTATTTATTTTTTTATTTCAGCTTATTATGGGGGTACAAAAGTTCAGGTTCTATATATTGCCCATGTCCTGCCCATCCCCCTGAGTCAGAGCTTCAAGCATGTCCATTCTCCAGATAGTGCGCCTGGCACTCACCATGTAGTTATACCTCCATCCCCTCCCCTCACCCTCCACCTCCCCGAGTCAGCACCTTCAAACATGACCATTCCCCAGATGGTGCGCAATGCACTCATCATGTAGGCATACACCCATCCCCTCCTACCACCCCCCCGCCTCAGTCTGATATCCAATTGGTATCATTCCCAAATGTGCATTTAGGTGATGATCAGGGAAACCAATTTTCTGGTGAGTACAAGTGATCCAGGGAGCTACAAAACACAATGGAAAGTCTCAAGAGCAGGGTAGATCAAACAGAAGAAAGAATCTCAGAGATTGAAGATATCTCTTTCCAGTTAAATAAGTCAGTCACAGAGATAGAGCAAAGAAATCAGAGAAAAGATCAGAGTCTACAAGAAATGTGGGATTATGTGAAGAAGCCTAACGTTAGAGTTATCGGCATTCCTGAGGGTGAAGAAGATAATAAGCAAGGGCTGGATAAGCTATTTGAAGACATAATTGAGGGAAATTTCCCAGGCCTTGCTAAAACTCTAGATATACAGGTTCAAGAAGCTCAAAGAACCCCTGGTAGATTCATAGCAAATAGGAAAACACCACACCACGTAGTCATCAGACTGACCAAAATATCCACTAAAGAGACCCTTCTTTGAGCTGTAAGGAGAAAGAAACAAGTAACATACAAAGGAAAGCCCATTAGAATTACGCCAGATTTCTCAACTGAAACCTTACAAGCAAGAAGAGGTTGGGGCCCCATTCTCACTCTTCTGAAACAGAATAATGCCCAGCCCAGCCTAGAATCTTGTACCCAGCTAAGCTAAGTTTTCTATACGAAGGAGAAATTAAGACATTCTCAGATAAACAAGGACTGAGGGAATCCACCAAGACAAGACCAGCCCTCCAAGAAGTACTCAAAAGAGAGTTACATGTGGATGAGCACAAGAAAGACCCACGAATGTAAAACTACTCAAGAGCTAAAGATCAAATTCCAGCCACCACAATGGCTCAAGAGAGAAAACATAGCAATGAAGTTCTACCCAACAAGATGAACAGAAATCTGTCCCACTTATCAGTTCTCTCAATAAATGTGAATGGCTTGAATTCCCCACTCAAGAGACATAGACTGGGCCAATGGATAAAAAAACACAAACCAAGTATCTCCTGTCTTCAGGAAACTCACCTAACCTGCAAAGATGCATTTAGACTGAAAATAAAAGGATGGAAATTGATATTTCAAGCAAATGGTAGCCAAAAGAAAGCTGATGTGGCAGTTTTTAAACCAACAAAAGTAATAAAAGACAAAGATGGTTACTATATACTGGTGAAAGGCACAATTCAACAAGAAGACATAACCATACTTAATATATATGCACCCAACTTAGGCGCACCCATTCATAAAGCAAACCCTACTTGATCTGAACCAAATGATAGATAACAATACTGTAACAACTGGAGACTTTAACACCCCACTGACAGTACAGGACAGATCCTCCAAACAGAAAATAAACAAAGAAGTAATGGACTTAAATAGAATGCTAGAACAAATGGGCCTGACTGACATCTACAGGACATTCGACCCAAAGTCCACTGAATATACATTCTTCTCATCAGCTCACGGGACATTCTCTAAGATTGACCATATCATAGGACATAAAGCATGTCTTAAAAAATTTTTAAAAATAGATATTATACCATGCATCTTCTCAGATCACAGCGGAATAAAAGTAATAATGAACCCTAACAGAAACTTTCATTCCTACTCAAAGTCATGGAAGCTAAACAACCTTCTCCTGAATGAATATGCTTTATTTTTAGCTCAGTATTATAAAAATATTTCACCTACTCAGTTTGCAGGGGATTTTCATTTCTAAATACTCATGTTTTTTCTTCTCACAAACAAGTAGAATTACACATTTGCCAACACAAATAATATTAATACATGTTATATTAGACATTTTCCATTCATAGTAAGTCTCAAATATTCCCTTGTTACTAGCAAGTGTTATAATGACAATGATGCTTGTTTTTTTAAACATCCAATGTTGTGGCTGGGTGAGGTGGCTCATGCTTGTCATCCTAGCATTCTCGAAGGGCGCGGTGAGAGGATTGCTTGAAGTCAGGAGTCTGAGACCAACCAGAGCAAGAGTGAGACCCTATCTCTATTAAAAATAGAAAAATTAGCCAGGCTCAGTGGCGTGCTCCTATAGTCCCAGCTGTTTTTTAATCTGAGGCATGAGGATTGCTTGAGCCCAGGAGTTTGAGGTTGCTGAGAGTTATGATGACATCCCTGTCTTCTAGCCAGGAGGGACAAGAGCAAGACAGTCTCAAAAAAAAAAAAATCAAATATTGTGAGTAAATTTTTTGCTTTATAGGCTATTCTAGGGAAATTTTGTGATGCTCAATGGTCCAAAAGAATCCAGTGAGAAAAAAAGAAGTTAAAATGGATTTTCAATGTCTTTTCTTTATTTCCCTTGGAATATAGAAAATTCTGGAGAAGTCTAGGAAGCCAAAAGTTTCCTTATTTTCAGGTGGCACTTAAGAGGCTGTATCAGTCCCATAGCAGTCTGTCTCAGCTTGCTATTTCCCATAATTAGAACAAATGAGTGGCCTGAAGGAAAAATAGTCAGTGTCAATAGGACAAAGAGCCTGGCCTGCTGATTCTGCAGCTTAAGGAAAATCCAACCTGACAGTATGACAGAAAAAAAATGAACTATGAAGAAGAGGAGGAAAGATGTCACCATTTTTATGGCCCTCTTATGGGCCTGGGTGTTAGCATCCCTGGAGCCTATGGAGTTGAGCTGCAAATTTCTGATATGTCTTATTAAGGACAGAAATAACACGACCAGTGAGGCCAGGGACAGAAGAAAGGGGATTAAGTTGATAAAACCAAAAACAATCCACGTGTTACGATAGATACTTGTACTTACATCTGAAGATAAAGTTGAGTTTCTCTCATGTATGTTATAGACATAAGCCCAGAAGACACTTAATGTGTCTGCTAATGCAAAGTTAAAAAACAATAAGCACAAAGACAGCAGTTGGAGCACAAGTAGCACTCTGCTAATTCTCCACCTCAGCCAGATGAAGCAGGGGTGGGACAAACTGGCTATTTTGAAGAAGTAGAACACACTCAGACAGGTGGCAAACCACGTACCTAAGTGATCGGCCATCATCCAAAAAATAGTAACAAATTTTGTTAGTTTACTGATGAAATATACATGTGGCCATAAAACTATTAGAAATGAATTAAATAGTATTATCCAAAGTTGAATGATTCTGGAGAGAGCAAGGCTGGTGAGGATGCTGTCAGCCAATGAGATCTTTTGACTCTTCACCCAGTCCAGGCCATTAACAAGCACAATGAGCCCATTCCCCAAGATTCCAGCTATGAATCCTCCTATTTCCGCTATGAGAAAGGTACTTTCAATTCCACTTGGCATTTCTATAGACAGAAATCCAGAAAGCTAGCGCTGTTTCATGGATACTTTTCCTGTCAAAATGTTGCAGAATAAGATTCAATTTGATCCTTCTCACTTCATATTACAAGTGCTCAAAGTAACTCAGAACGTTCTATTACTCGATACCATCTCACTTGTCTTCACAAAAATCTTTCTCTTTTTTACAGTAATCCCAGTATAGCCCTGAAATACGTGTGCAAGGAGATCCAGTCTCACAGATCTTAGTGAAACACTGTGACATTACTTTCAATCACCTACTGGCTTTCAAATTAAATAGTAAATGTGCCCACTCATCATTGGCTCTGGCAGGCATTTCCTGCTTGTGAGGACATCTGGGAGCATGAAGTCAGGTCTCCAAACATGCAAAAAGAAGAGAGATTTCTTTACACTGATTTGTATTTTCCACTTCAACTGAAACTCAATACCATTTGGATTCATGTATCTTAATTTTAATAGAAATCTCTAAAAATAATCTCTATAATATACACATTATTCATTAGCTCCATTATAGAAAATCTGTCATATTCCAGATTCTGTCATAGGTGAATTAAGTGTAATAGAAAGAAGCAACATCAGAGACCTTGCAAATAGGAAACAAGTAAATATAAGTAAGCTATGACTAGTAAGCTAGTGTGGTAAAAGTTTGATCAAAATGCAATTATAACACCAACGAAGATATTATAAAATCTATGCTCAAGGGCTAATTTTTCATTAGGATAGTGACAATTCACTTTGGTCTTGAATCTTTTACGATTTCTTGAGGAAATAGCAGAAAGAAAAAATGATTTTACACAATGATGTAAAAGCATGTGCAGAGGTGCTAAAGTTATGCCTCTGTCTGAGGCAGTATTCTGAATTTTGAACTTCGTTTCCAGTAATTGCCTGCATACTTGATTCCAGACAAACTAAAAGAGAAAAAAAAAGTAATAAAAAAAGGTAGAGACTGTGCTGGTACTTTAAGACAGGAGTCTCCCAGCCTCTTAATTTCCCAGCAAGTGAGTAAAGTTCTCTTTCCTTCTCATCAAACCACTCATCGTCCTTCTTCTGATGTGGGCTCAGAGAGAGGTGGTGAACTTTCAGTAACAGTATTTGGCATCCCTGGGGAGACCCCTGAGAGCCTCAGTGGAATGGCACCCTATGAGGAAGGGAGCAGACTCAGGTCAAAGCTGTGGGTTCTCATGGGTAAGAGCAAACTCTTTTCAAGGTGAGAGATGAAGGGATGACCACAGCAGCTGCCAGAGTCTATTTAGCTCCAGGGAACTCCCATCTCTGTGTCCTTGAAGTAGACATAGCTCACTGCAACCAGAAATGAGTTGAGGAGATAGAAATGGATGTGGAGTGTGTCCAGACATCAGGCCTTTTTTTGGGCAAGTTTCCTGGTGTGCACTCCAAGAAACTGATTCCACCAATATGGGGGGGGGGTTTCATAACTTCTTGTTGGGTTTGTTTGTTTTGAGGAGCCTTTTGGGGTTGGAAGTCACAAGGTTGTGTGGAGTTAGGGAAGCTGGTTTGAACTTAGAGCTCATTTTTGGTTCCCAGGAATGGGAGAACAAGGCCACCATTTGGGGAGTGTTTTCCAGGGAAGGGGGAGATTAGGCCACCCATTTAGGGAGGGTTTTCAAACTTCCAGTTTGGGTGACATTTATCCCCTTTGCATTCCCATCACCATTTGGTGTGGCTTTTGTCCCCTTTGGGTTCCTATTTGTTTGATAGCCCTGGCATTTTTGTGTTGAGTATCCCCGGTATTGTCTCTGAGTTTTCTTGCAATATAAGGAAGCTCCATCTTAAAGACCCTTCTGAAAAAAACTTTCGCTATGAACCTACGTGCAAAGAGAATGGTGTTCTGTTAAATGAAAATTCCCATTTTATTGCTAGGCTATGGAATTTTAGATTGTTTGTATTAGGAATTATCAACATTGTTTGTGTCTGACTGTGAGTTTTTGTACCACTTCTTTGTTGAGCTTTTGTATTATGATACCATGTTTCTGGAGTGTGAGGAAAAGTGGTAGTGGATGGTCCTTAGTTTATTTTGAGCTGCTGGTTCTTTTCCCAGGAATTTGTTGTTTGAATTCTAACTTGAGTTTGGGGGTAGTTTCCAAAGTCTTTTCTATTGTCTGCTCCTCCCCAAATTAATCTCAATTGGCCTTTCTGTGCTTTTGAAAAAGAGAAAACTGAACTGTTGCTTTTGTGTATAAAACAGGGTGTGAGTTGCATGAAAGAGGGTGGGGATGACTCAGTGGTGAAATATTGTAGAGCCCACCCACAATCAGCAGGCTGTGACCCACTGCACTGAACCCTACTCTATAGCCTGGTTGCTTCTTTTAAAGAATGAAAAACACATCCTTCAAAATTAAGGAAAGAAAAGGAGAACAGCCTCCTTTGGGCACCCCAGTTGTTTTATGGTATCCCTACTTGCAAGTATTTGCATAAGTGAGAAGGTTTAAAGCCATGACAGTTTTTTTAGTCATGGCCAATGTTGTGTCCAGGTTTTTACTAAAGGGAAAATTATATCAAGGAAAATTCAGAGCTCAAATGGTCAAACTGCCACTACACAGTGAAAATGTTGAGTCTGAAGCTCTCTGCTTGAGATAAACTCACTGTTGATGGTATACAAAATGATCTGTGTTTGTGTGGTTTTGATAAAGGAGGTCCTCCTGTCCCTGCTGGAACCACACAGCCAGACAGGGTGACTCACTAGCAGCCTGTCGCAGAGTAGGGCACAGCAAGGGGCCAGGAATAGCTGCCAACACCACCGTCTTGGCACAATGGGAGTGGCTAGAGAGAGTGTGGCCTGAACTCATTCTTCAACCCCAGCCCATTAGGTTATGACTCTCCTTACACTGCAGGGAGCTCAATTTAGCCAGAGAGCCCCCTAGCCAGGGCAAGGCAATTAGCATGAGTCCTTCACAGCTGGTTAATATGGCCTTTAAAGTAAACTGAAAACTGTGTGCATTCTTGTAGCTATGCCAGCCAAGAATCCTTTGAGACAGTTGAATGGAAAAGCCACCCTAGGGTGGGGTGCAATCAGTGTGCTTTTTGGAAAAACAAAGGACATTGAAAAGAAGCCTGCACCAAATTGCTCATGGCTCCAGTTAACAGAGACCCTCAGGAAAGCAAATTGATCCTTCAAGTTCAGAACTCAGACAATGAAAGAAGGGCCCAGGGGCCCCTGCGTCACTAGTAGCTGCAACGCAAATACCCCCATAGAAGCCCTAGGTGCAAATTGACAATGAGAACCCGGTTAGTGGACTTTTACAAATAAGGGGGTCCAAGGCTCCATGCCTCCCGACTGAAGCCCCAAATGCAAATTGACAGCAGGGATTTGAATGGTGCCAGGCTGCATGGACAAAAGCAGTCCAGAGAAAGGACCCCTACATCTTTCTGCCATGGCCTAGCCCCCAGCACCATCTCTCAACGGCACTCTATAATCCAGGCCGTGATGAAGCAGCCATCGGCAGGCAGTGACAGAACTCACCACAGAGGGCCCAGGGAGTGGACCTATGTAAGCAGTGGGACCACCAGGAGCTGCTCCACAAGCAGCAGAAACTCACCTCTGGGGACATCACTAAGCTCATGCTGGATAATTACCAGGGCCTGGTGAAATGTGGGAGGCTGCCATTTGGAGCAGTTCGCTTTAAAGTTCAGGTGTCAATGGACCTGCACATCGTTACCACCTTGGCAAGAAGGTGAATAAGGCCATATAGGCTGAAAGGACCTTGGGATATAAGAGAGAATTTAAATTCCCCCTGCCAATGAGTATGGATACGTACAGGATCTACATGCCGCTAATGGTATTGTATGAATGATAATCGGTTGCATTTGAGTGGCAGGCCCTGGGACTGTGGTGGCCTTGCAATGCTGCCGGACTGTGTTGGGGGCTCTAAAAGAGCTCCTGTTTGGTTTGCTGGGAGCTCAGTGGGGCACTTGTGGAACCTACCATTGGACAGATTTGCAAATAGCAGGTTATGTATCTAAGGTCCCTAAAAATGCTGATTGCCAGAAGAAATCGGGACACTGGTAGAACAGTTAAGGAAGTCACTGAAGGTGATATGTTCCTCAGAGCCTTGATTCCCTGGCTAGATTTAGATCCCCTCTAAAACTGAAGACTCTCTGAGGCTCTGACACTTGCGATTGCACAACTAAATGGAGACAGAATTCTCATAGACTCGTTCTCCTATCCAAAGCCTTGGTTTGGCCTCTTATGAGGCACCTGCATGAATGCATACATCAGTAGCATGGTGCCTTGATGCATTTTATGGGACCTCATTTGAGCGGACCCCATGTACAACTAACTGTTTATGTGCTTGGGCCATTCTGAGGACAGAAAGTTGATCCGCCACAGAGGGAGCCCAACATGTGGGGGTCCACTCTTTTGATCGTTGGCAGTTTCACTCAGATGCCTGGGCTTGTACTGATAGATACATTTAGAGGCTGGGTAGAGGCTTGTCCTACACGAAGGAAAGAAAGGAGTGTCTGAGGCTACTGGAATCCTTCTAGAAGAACTCATTTCAAGATGGGCTCCTACCAGGAGCTGACAGGGCCTTCGCTGAGTTCCCAGGCATCACAGCGTTTGGATTCTCCATGACAATGCCTACTGGGGGAATCTTTGCTTCCCACTATCTACACCTGGATCTACTGCACAATGTCCTGTGGTTGCCCATAAACTTCTTTCAGTGGACTGCAGTGGGAACCTGGTGAACCATGGCTCCAAGAAGCTGGACATGGTGGACTCAGTGATCCCGCAGGTCATCAAAATACTAATAGGCTCCTTTCCTCCATACAGAGAAATAATGAGTCCTCCTTTGTAGCGGAACCAACTCAGCAAATAAGCCAAGACCTATATCTAAAATGGAAATTACCTGGAACACACAGAGAGTGGAGTAAGGTATTGGCACTTGCCCTCCTCCGGGTAAGGATAGCCCTTTAGAGGCAGGCTTAAGTTATGCCCCTAAGAAATTACTCATGGAAATATAACCATGAGTAAAAAAAATAGGGTAAAACAATGTATCAAATGAGTGGGTCAGGAGCTACACTTCCACATTTCCACTGGGACTTTTTCTTTCAGTACAGTTGAAGACAACATGCCTTGCACACCCTAAAATATCTTCTCTGCTTAAGTTCTAGGTCTATGACAGGGGTCCTGTATAAGCCTCTTGTGCAACTCTTTGTATATCAATGTTGTAACCAAAATGGAAAAAAAAAAAAAAAAAAACTCCTAACATCAAGATTATAAAATATTTATTTTAAGTGAAAGTGATTGGTAAGAAAGCAATGACAATCATTTTATTTTTCCCATTTTTTGTTCCAAAAAAACTGTAACTGGGTTACAGATCTCTCCAGATTGCTTAAGATTAACGATGGATGTGATGGTCGCAGTTTTCTAGGATCATGGCTTGGGGCTCCAACCCAGGCTTTTGTTGCAGAAGATGGTGTTGCAGAGCTTAATCTCAAAATGCCATTGTTATTGGGAGAGTGGTAGCCACTGCCCCAGCCTATGACTCAGGCTTCACCTTAATAGTCATTTTCTGTACCTTTACTTCAGGAATAGTCCCCTGTTCCTTACTGCTCCATCTCTCCAAGGTTAGTCCATGTGAAGTGAGGTCTTAACCCTAATGAGACGTTTACTGCAAAGTCTCACTCACAAGGAGGAAGGTTGTGCAGAGCTGTTTCAATCTTCTGTATCTTGGTCATTAAAGACAAGTTTAGTAATACTACAGTGTAAATCTAAAACTACAACCAAATATTCTCAGCATGTTCTAATCTGTACAAAGTAATCTTTAACTCTTTTACTGAAAGGAGTACATTCTAAACTAAATTATCCTTGCTATCTGAACCTAAATATAGCCAGTCTGAATTTAATTTTACCTTCCTTAAAGCAATACAATCCCAATGATATTGTTATAACATTTCTTTAACCATGTCTAACACAATGAACGGAGTTTTAGAAATCTAAATGTCCATAGGTCTGGTATACATGTATTGTCATCATCATCATCATCATCATGATAATCCTCGATACATCAGAGCACCACACAGCACAGTTTCCTGAAGTAAGAGCACATTTGACAAAGACTTTATGGTTCTTACATTCTTCCCAGAATCTACAACTGACCTACTGATCCATCAGAATTAACTTACGAGTAGCATATTTTCAACACTTATTTTCCACAGTTTCTTTTTGTTTTTGTTTCTATCATTGAAAAATTATGGTAATTGTAAATCCTAACAAAGATTTCTTCATTATTGATAGTTGTTAAATATATTTACCATAATAATCTCTAGGAACTACTATTTACAAACTAGTCAATATTGTAATAC
This sequence comes from Lemur catta, assembly GCF_020740605.2. Classification (NCBI taxonomy): domain Eukaryota; kingdom Metazoa; phylum Chordata; class Mammalia; order Primates; family Lemuridae; genus Lemur; species Lemur catta. The sequence goes on along the minus strand of NC_059133.1, from coordinate 89,106,298 downwards.
CACTAGGAAGCACAATTTTATCACCTGCTAACCTCAAGCTTATGTATATTTTTGGCTACTTTGATTTAATTTAAATTATTTTATTATAAAAGTCAACCCAGTATTATACACACACACACACACACACACACACACACACACACGTGTCCAAAATTTAAGCAAATATGTGATATTCTCTTATAAACTTTCCTTTCTATTCTTATCCCCAGTGAGTTAATTGTGTTAGTTCTATGACAAGGGACACTACTACTCATACTTGACAGAAATATATCCTTACACACAGACACATGCACACATCCCTGCACATACAAATTCAGTGTCAAACTGTGACTTTTTATTTTTGTAAAATAGTAGTATAAGCATTAGTATGCACCTAGGGATAATTATTCAATATCTTTTCATAAAAGTGGTTGATTTTTTTCTTTTATGTTAGAAAGGTAGGATACCTTAAATTTCTCTCTGGCTGGATTCCTAATGATAGAATGCTATTTTTTTTAAAAAAATGTTATACCTGTTGTTATGAGATTATGTACTTTGGACATTTTTGGTCTGTAATTTATTTTTCACTTACTATTTTAAAAATATTTCGCCTACTCAGCTTGGAGGAGATTTTCATTTCTAAATACTCATGTTTTTTCTTCTCACATACAAGTGGAATTATACATTTGCCAACATACATAAAATTAATACATGTTACATTTTATATTTTACCTTCATATTAAGTCTCAGGTATTTCCTTATTACTAGCAAATGTTATAATGACAATGATGCTTGCTTTTTAAAAAAATCCAATACTGTGGCCAGGTGCAGTGGCTCATGCCTATAATCCTAGCACTGTGGGAGGCCAAGGCCAGAGGATCCCTTCAGGTCAGGAGTTCAAGACCAACCTGAGCAATAGTGAGATCCCGTCTCTAATAAATAAAAAAAAAAAAAATTAGCTGGGCATGGTGGTGTGCTCCTATATCCCCAGCTACTCAGGAGGTTGAGATGGGAGGACGGCTTGAGCCTGGGAGATTTTGAGGATACAGTGAGCTATGAAGACATCACTGCATTCTACCTTGGGAGTACAAGAGCTAGACTGTCTCAAAAAAAATCAAACATTGTGAATAAATTTTTTGTTTTATAGGTCACTCTACGGAAGTTTGTGATACTTAATGGGACCCGAAAGAATCCAGTGAGAAAAACAGAAGTTAAAATGGATTTTCAATGTCTTCTCTTTAATTCCCTGGAATATAGAAAATTCTGGAAAAGTCTATGAAGCTAAAATTTCACTATTTTTAAGTGGCACTTAAGATGCTGCAGTAGTCCCACAGCAATCTGTCTCAGCTTGCTATTTCCCAAAATTAGAACAAATGAGTGGCCCGAAGGAAAAATAGTCGATGTGGACATGACAAAGAAATTGGCCAGAGGTTGGTGTGGCCTAACGAAAATCCAACCTGACAGTATGATACAAAAAACGTGAACTACGAAGAAGAGGAGGAAAGACGTCACCATTTTCATGGCCCTCTTATGGGCCTGGGTGCTAACATCCCTGGAGCCCATGGAGTTGAGCTGCAAATTTCTGATATGTCTCATCAAGGACAGAAGTAAAAGGACCAGTGAGGTCAGGGACAGAAGAAAGGGGATTAAGTAGATCAAGCTGAAAACAATCCAAGTGTTATAATATACAGTTGTACTTACATCTGAAGATAGAGTTGAGTTTCTCTCATGTTTGTTATAGACATTAAATGCCCAGAAGCCAGTTAATGTGTCCATTAACGCAACGTTAAAAAACAGTAAGAACAAAGACAGCAGTTGGAGCACAAGTAGCACTCTGCTAATTCTCCACCTCAGCCAGATGAAGCAAGGGTGGGAGAAACTGGCTATTTTAAAGAAGTAGAACACACTCAGACAGGTGGCAAACCAGGTAGCTAAGTGATTGGTCAGGGCCGAAAAAATAGCAAGAAATTTTGTTAGTTTAGCGATGACGTATAGATGTGGCCATAACACCATTAGAAATGACTCCAATAGCATTATCCACAGTTGAATGATTCTGGAGAGAGCAAGGCTGGTGAGGATGCCGTCAGCCAATGAGATCTTTTGACTCTTCATCCAGTCAATGGCGTTAACAAGCACAATGAGCCCATTCCCCAACATTCCGATTATGAACTCTCCTATTTCCGCTATGAGAAAAGTATTTTCAATTCCAGATGGCATTTCTGCAGAAAGAAATCCAGAAAGCTAATACTGTTTCAGTGATAATTTTGCCGTCAAAATTTTGCAAAATAAAGTCCAATTTGCTGTTTCTCACTTCATATTAAAAATGCTCAAAGTAATTCAGAACATTCTGCTATTCAATACCATCTCACTTGTCATGAAAGATTTTTCTCTTTTTAAAAAGTGATCCCAGTCATAGGCCTGAAATATGTGTGCAAGGAGATCCAGTCTCACAGATCTTAGTGAAACACTGTGACATTACTTTCAATCACCTACTGGCTTTCAAATTAAATAGTAAATGTGCCCACTCATCATTGGCTCTGGCAGCCATTTCCCACTTGTGAGGACATCTGCAAGGGATGCAGGTCTCCAAACATGCAAAGAGAAGAGGGATTTCTTTACACTGATTTGTATTTTCCTCTTCAACTGAAACTCAATACCATTTGGATTCGCATATCTTTATTTTAATAGAATTCTCTAAAAATAATCTCTATGATATACACATTACTCATTAGAACCACTAGTTTCCAGTAAATTTCTGCATATTTGATTCTGAATAAGCTGTTATCAGCTGAAAGGGAAAACAAAAGTAAAAAAAAAAAGATAGAAAAATAACAAAAAGAATTTAAAAAAAGAAAAGTAGAGAAGAATAGGAAGCAAATTCTCCATTTTATTAATTCTTCCATTGGTAAAATTCTTTGTATTATAAAAATTAATTTACACGGCTGGGTGTGGTGGCTCATGCCTATAATCAGAGCACTTTGGGAAGCCGAGGTTGGAGCATTACCTCAAGGCCAGGAGGTAGAGACCAGACTAAGCAACAGCAAGACCTTATCTCTTCCAGAAATAGGGAAATTATTTGAGTGTGGTAATGGGAGTCTGTAGTCCCAGCTACTCGGAAAGCTGAGGTAGGAGGATTGCTTGAGCCTAGGAGTTTGAGGTTGCCGTGAGCTGTACTGATGCCACTGCCCTGTAGCCCAGGATACAGAGCAAAACTCTGTCTCAAAAAATAATAATAATAATTCACATTAAAATATATTTAATTTTATGTTATTATTTATTTGTATTATTTTGTAAATCTAATGCAACGGTCTCCATCCTCGACTGCACTTTGGAATTAACTTGAGAGCTTTAAAAATACATACTGATGTCCTTGAGGTACCCCCAAAGATTTAGATTTCATTAATCTGGGGTACATTATTAGCACTCATTGAGAGGTCTTTGAAATGAGCCTTACTGCATCTCCCAAACCCAGGGAAAAATCTTTCTACCCACAAGTTGCAAATCTATGATTCTCCAGGGACAACACAGGATTTTTCCCTCTTGCTCTCTGACAATATATTTTGGATTCGGTCATTTTTGACTCTGATTAGCAAATAACCTTAGCAATTATCCAATTATCTTGGCAACCACATGAGCCCAATGAGGGAAGGAATTGGGGTGGTGGTGTTCATTGGTCTGTTCCCAATCCATACATCAGGAAAGCCTGACGAGTAGTAGGTCTTCAATAACTATTTGTTAAATGAATGAGAGCTCACTGAGTTGATCATCCCACTGGGAGCACAGGAAAAGAGAAAATGAATAAAACTTGACTGTGAAACAAGTATTGGAGCAAGAAAAGAAAGTAACCCCTCAAAATGTGAGAAAATGTACAAATTTCTGTACTGATCCTGAAAAGACAACACTGCTCTGTAATCCTTCTGGTTCAATCCACAATTCATACAGAATTAGAAAGAACATGCAGGTCTAGCACCCAAGATATGGGAACCTTCTGACTTCTCTTCAGGGAAAGGAACTACTTCTAGTCCAGAGAGTTGGAGATGGCTAGAAAACTCCAGAGTTTGTGGCATGAGAAGCAAATGGCCCCAAAGTGCACTGATGTGTTCAGACATTCTCTGAAAGTACTATTAAACATGAAGGGTATTTAAGAAGAAGACTCCCTTAGTAGGCAGGTTGAAGCAGTGAAAAAAATACAGGAAACAAGTCAGTCAAGAGAGACAGTAAAAAATATTTGAGTTTGAAGTTACACTGAGGAAGAAACTCAATAAAAGGATCCAATAACACGAATAAAAATCACAAGTGCCATATGCTATGATTTGAATTCAGAGTCCAGGTTAACAATCACATTTTTAAAAATCTACATAACTACAAATCCATGTCAGCTCCTGAGTTGAATTGCCTTCATATTCTTCATTCTTCAAATGGTTGTGTTATACGTGATAAAGAATGTTATTTTATATAAAGTATATTGTTATAAAATGATTGGGTAAATAACAATGAATTGAATTTATGTATATGTTATAGTGACAATCCAAAATAATTAATCAACACTTATAATGGTGACTGTAATTGAAATCAAAGGGAGGATCGCTTGAGCCCAGGAGTTCTGAGCTGTGGTGTGCTATGGCGATCCGGTGTCCGCACTAAGTTCGGCCTCAAAATAGTGACCTCCCAGGAACGAGGGAACCACCAGGTTGTCTAAGGAGAGGTGAACTGGCCCAGGTTGGAAACAGAGCAGGTCAAAACTCCCGTGCTGAACAGTAGTGGGAACACACCTGTGAATAGCCAAATAAATAAATAAATAAATAAATAAATAAATAAATTGAAATCAGAAAATTTATAAGCATTGATTTCATAATATATCAGTACAAAGAATGGCATTATCCCCAAAGAAGACTGAAACAATACATTCAGAAGTTTCCTTTGACCTAATTCAAACCAAACATTGGCCTCAAGACTGATATTGAGTAATACTTACATACTCCTGAACTACTGATTATGTGATTGTAAATAAAAGTGATTCTAATGTATGGCTAAGGCTGAACAGGAAGGTTGAGAGAGCCTGAGTGCAGCCATTTTGACTGACACAAGACCCTAAGCCCTCTGAACAAGGAATTCATTGGCAGCAAGTTGCCAGCGGAGACCACCCAAGGGTGGATGAATTACTAAGGCAGAAGGCTTACAAACTGTTTGTACTTACATTTATGGTACTGCAATTTATAATTAACCTTTATGGCCTGACCTTAAGACAAAGCTGGTCATGTAGGGCTGTTTGCCAACCAGGTTTTTGAACATTTTAAAACATTACCACTGCCAAATAGGGAGTCGACATCTGCTTGGGAGAAGACCCTTACTCTGTATGTGGAGTAGGATCTGTTGTCCTTCTCTCGCGATAAAACTTCTGTTGCTAGTTGGCTTGTGCTTGAACTCTTTCCCACATGAAGCCAAAACCCAACTGGTGAGTTCAGGGGGCTTTCTTCCCTTCCTTAGGACACCCCCTGCATCAAGTCAACTGAAGACCTTATGTACCCCTGCCATTAACACTACCTTTTTGTTTGGGCTTGAATCATACAGTCTTCTCAAATTCTTCCTAGTCCCTACCTGTGTATGTGACATCTCCAGTGAAATAATATACCCAAGCTTTATATTTGATTCTTTCTATTGGCCCTCCGTTCCCCCAACTCACATTTTTAGGCCTCCCAATAGTCCCAGAATTGCCAGCAACAAGTGCTCGTGTACCCATGATGCTTTCTTTGTCCCATCAATACCACACTTTCCCACTTATTTGTCAGCAAAAAATGCAGTCTCCACATTCTTGTTTGAATCAGAACTCGGCACTTTCAAACATTGAAATTAGCAACAACCCCTTTGATGGTCACTAAATTAAAGTTATGATCCAAAGATCACAGTTTTTTCAGTTGAAAGAGATGGTCAGAGTTTCTTTGGCTGAACTCTACCCAAAAAAGCAACCAACGAGGGCCAGGGCCACAGCTTGAAGGGACAGAGATTTCATCTTTCACACATGGGGGATATTTGCCCAGCTTCATCACTGTCATCCATACATATTCCATTCATGTTTCACTGTAGATTTTTCTTTCAGTTGGCATAACCCTTTCATTTCTAAACTGAAGGCTGTAGATTTTTATAAAAAAATCTTTAGAGGGAAACATTCCCACTGGCTCCTCCTCATGACAAACCTAAGACCAGCCTGGTCTAACTTACCAACACCAGTCTCCACGTTGGCACACATTAGGGTCTCTTACTCAAAATACCAATGATGGTGCATTTCCTTAGTCTTCTGAGGCTGCATTTATGTTGACTTTTTTTAAAAAAAAAGAAAAATTGAGAAGCTGTGAAATGGGATTTGGTGTACAAGAAGACAAAAAGAGTTGCCTAATTATGTTTCTGAAATTCATCAAATAAACTTTTCAGACCCATTTGTTCTTGTGAAGGTAGTATATCTTAGTGTCTTGAGTAGCACATAGGTTACTAGACAACATATCACCCAGTGTCTGAAATGAGAGAATTGAAAATGATTGTGTGATGTTGCAAACTCCTCTTAGAGCATGACCCTGGCTCAGAGGAGAAGAGTCTTCTCAAAAGTGGCCTGCCAATTTCTTGGAGATCAGTATAGGTCTGGGTTTCTATCTGATATATACATTCAGTAGGCATCAGGAAAACATACCTTAGTGTACCTGATTCATGTTTTATCATATGCCTTCAGAACTAGACCTACAGATCAGAGATAAGCCAATTTCCTCAGTAGAAACAGGTTACTTGTTTCTCTCCCATAAATTGCCTGGGTGGATGAATTGAAATAAACCATTATTACACCCAGATTCTTAAAATGAACATCAATTTGACAGGTGAGAGGACGGTGATTAACAAGAATCAGTAATAATCTCTCCCTTTCCCTAACACTTTGGTCCCAGGGTAGGACATGATCATGTCAGTCTTTCTTCTGCTGGTTGCATGGGGCTGACCATGCATGTTACGAGTGGCTCTTCTTTGATTGTAGATTGGCTGCTGCTGAGTCTCCCACAAATGCCTTCTGTGGGGAAAGTGAAGGTGAAGAGCTTGACCACACTTGCCATTCACATATGCAGATTATAACACATCTACTGCAGTAACCCCAGCCTATGGCCTGAGCCTCCTTTGTCAAGACAGGACAACATTCAATCTCCCTAAGGTTGCTGCCTACGTGTGGACTTACTCCTGGTTAGACATTTACTGTTTTGTTTCTAAGGCCACTTGTTCGAAGCAAAGGTTGCTCATAACTTGGCTCAATTACTTTATCTTGCTTATGAAAGAAAACCTTAATAACACTAAAAACTAATGTTTTTGGTTATTGTCTTGCAAAAAGAACAAGATTACCTTTAAGCCATTTATATGAGAGAATACCTTCAAAACAAAACAAACTCAATATCTAAGCCTAAAATGTATTGAGCTTGATTTGCACATTCCTTTCACCAAAGCAAGATACTTATAATAATAATCTTTGATAAAATACTAAGCAAATGTTCAAAATAGTATATGTAACTTTTATTTTATAAAATGAAAATTACTAAGTAAATTAGATGCTATATTATCACTAAAACCATCATCAACATCATGATTATTGATATGTGGAAGCACCATGTAACCCAGATGTCCTTGCTATGTAGTTTTAGTTATACGGGGGGAATGTTAATAATTCTAACATCATTTGCAGCTCCAGGGCATAGCCACAGAGTGGTGCCCTTACCTATGGCTCCATCAAGATTAATTTAGAACAACATATTTATCATCATTTAAAGGCAGCTTTTGTTTCTGACTCTAAAACAATACAAACAATATATTAACATTAAAAGTAACCCCTAAAAGAAATTCATCATTGTTAAAAAATGTCACTATATATACATGTATAGCATCTGTACAATGTTATATTCTATACCATCATATTCACAGTTTGATAGTAAATTTTTCCACACTTAAGCCTATTTATACTTTATGGTTACTTTATTTAAATTTAGATTATCACAGTCAAAATAGTACTATGTATACATATGCATGTCCAAAATTCACATTAAATGTGGTTTCTGTATTGAACTTTCCTTTCTGTGCCTTCCTAATTGACATTGTTTCTATTTGTTATTCTAAGAACTCTAGTCATCAGCATGCAAGAAAATGCATGTCACAGGCACAAACACAAACACAATCATTCTCAGAATGTAATTATGATTTTTTTCTAGCATAAATATGAGCATAATTCTGAATTAAGGGAAAATTCTTCTTTATATTTTTAGTTCTATTACAAACATGGGAGAAACATCGATTGTTGCCTCTCTGAAAAAGCATATTATATGTCCTAGAATTTAGCAAAATTAGTAAGAGCCTAGAAAAATTAAAAATGTTTATGATTTGGAATTTCAAATTAAGGTTTGCATTATAATTGTACATTTACAGTTTTCACTTAAAGATAATTTACTTTATTTCATACTACAAATATTATTCCTATTCTCACATAGGCATCTTAATCCCTTGTTACCAACAGAACTCTAATAACAAAAAGATACTGTTTTTTCATTCAAAAAAAAAGTTAGGCTTTTAAGCTATGAGATTATCTTTTTCTTATTATGACTTTAATTTTTTGGTTAAATTTTCTATCCACGTTTTATAAATCTACCTACACAAGTTTATAATTTATCTTGCTTTTGCAAGAATCATATGTCTTTTTCTCCCACAAGTTGCAACTCTGTATTTCTTACATATAAAGTGAAATAATTTAGATTCTTTTCTGAGACTTCTAAATATTGTCTGCTGATGCTATAGAAAAAATGATTAATTTTAATATGATATAGTCTGACAATGTGTGAATTATCATCAAAAGCATCCTAGTGATCAACACTAAGGTGCTCACACAGTAGTAATATTCTTTGGGGGTTGGGGTTTGGGGACGGGTAAACTCACAACTAATGGACGGGATGAGCATTGTAGGGGGGAAAGGGCAAGCTTCAAACCATGGTTTTTGTGTGGCAAAGTCATAACATGTAACCAAAACGTTTGTACCCCCATAATATCCTGAAATTAAAAAAAAAAATAAAAACTTACAAAAACATAGATGGAAACAACAACAAAAAGCAACCTAGTCAGGGAAAATTGCAGTTATGTGCAACAATACTTAATGAGCCCTGTTGGAGAAAAACAATAGAAGTGATTCTCAAAGGCTCCTCATGAAGTTATTCTCTTAGAAAGATTCCAGAAAGGCTATCTAGAAACCCAAAGGTTTTGATCTTTTCAAGTGGCCCTTACAATGCCACAGTATCCTCAAGGCTGCCTGTCTCAGCTGCTGTTTCCCAGAATCAGAATAAATGAGTGGCCTGAGGAAAAGACATTTATTGCTAACATGACAAACTTTGCATACTTATTGTTCCAAAACATAGAAAATATCCAACTTGCCACTTGTGTGGGGGAAAAAATGAACTATGAAGAGGAGAGGGAAAGACCTCACCACTGTCATGGTCCTCCTGTGGGCCTCTGTGCTGGAGTCTCTAGGGTCCAGGGAGCTGAGCTCCTAATTTCTAGTGTGTCTCCCCAAGGACCAAATAAAAGGACCAGTGAGGTCAGAGTCAGAATGAGGGGGACAAAATAGGTCAAGGTAAGAAGAGCCAGGTTGCTAACACAGAGAGTTTTAGTTACATCTAAATATAAAGACAGATTACTTTTATCTAGTATAGAGGTATTCAACCAAGGATCAGCAAACATCTGTAGCCATAGGAAACTGAAAATCATTGAGAACAAACAAAATACAAGAAACACGACAAGCACAACAATCACTCTGGTCATTCTCCACCTTGGCCAGAGGAAAAGAAAGTGGGAGAAGTGGGTTCTCTTAAAGAAGTAGAAAACTGAGCCGGGTGGCAGGCCAGGCAGTCAAATGATTAATTACACTCCAAAGCATACCAATCGGTTTTGCTAGTATTCAAGTGGTATGTAAAGGTGAACCAAGTCCCAGTATACATGACTCAAACAGCGACACCAACAGCTGACTGATTCTGAAGATGGCCAAGCAGGTGAGGATGAAGTCACCTGAGGAGACGTTTGGTTCTTGACCCACTCAGAGCAGTTGACCAGTGCAATGAGCACGTGCCCTGGCATTCTGATTACGAATTCTGCTCTTGCCAGGATCAGAAAGATTTTTCTCCAATCAAGTGAACATTTGCATAGAAAAGGATCCTAATTTTTAATACTTTGTCTCATTAATACATTTGCAATTAAACTATTGTAGAATAGCATGCATTTCTGAAAGTCAAGTATGCAAATATGGGCCAGATTCCTTTTCTCCAGTTCGTACTTTCCTCTTCACCTGAAATACTATACCATTTGGATCCCAATACCGCTGCTGTTTTTCATAGAAAGGTCTAGAAATAATCTAAATAATTTTGTTATTCTTCAGTGAATATATTTTGTGCTTAGCTTCTATGTGTCTGACATTCTGCAAATGCAAGGTATTAACATGTTTACCACTAAAAAAGAAAACATTAAGAAGTCTATAAAACAGTGAAAGCAGAGAAAAGGAGACAGAACCAAGAATAAAATGTAATGTGAATGTAGAAAAAGGAAGCATAAACACTATTGTCAGGGAGAAAGGCAAAGGTTACAGTCGCCTAGGATCTGAGAGACACCTAGAATTTCATGAAGAAACCAAGTCATATTTTGGACTGAATGCATAATACACCAAAGACACCTAAACCCAAACTACTTTTCTGAAACTAAAGCCCTCTACCTGATAATTTACTGAAATTTCAGTCTAAAAGTTCCTTGAGTATCCCAGAGGAATATGTTCAAAATTTCACTTTTCTCAATTTTGCTTTTACATTTATGTTGCATTTGTTTCAGCCAGAGATATAATGCTGTCAATTTAGGCTTAATAGACAACTAGAAAATTGTTTTAGATAAAGTAAAAAAAAAAATAGTAAACAAAGGTATCTGCTCTATATTCTAGGAACAATGATTTTAACAAAGCCTATTAGTGTCTCAGAAATGAAGGCAGAATTACAGATTTTGTGTCTTGGTTTATGTGTCAGCAAACAAATATTCTATTATTAGTGATTAGTGTTGCCAAGAAACAACAACAGATGAAGAAATGAATAAATTTATTTTTAAAATATGGCCCTTGTCAATATTGCAGCCACATTCACCAATTAATTTCTATTAATTAATTTTTAAAAATGTATATTTCAAGAATGATGTATAAAGAACTGCTCGTAAATAATCTCCTATAAAAAATATTTCCATTTAGGACAGATATTTAAAGTTACAGTAAAAGTGAAAGAGAAAAAAAGGAAGAGATGGAGGGAGAGAGGGAAGGAGGGAAGGAGTGAGATTATCAAACAGAGGAAGGCTGAATGAAAAGGAAAAATTTGGTAGTATTGTAGAGGAGGATGATAGCTTTGGTCAAATTAATATCTAGAAATGGAGAGAAATTTGTGGCTATGAGCAGCATTTAAGAGGAAGAATCAGTAGACTGGGTGATGGATTTGGGGGCTGGGAAAAGAAGGAGTCAGCAATGACAGGCTCTCCTTTGCACCCGGCTGCATGGAGTCCCGTGAAGTGAGGGGACTGCTGGAGGACAAGCAAGTTAAGATCCAAAAAGTAGGAGATAGAAGAGAAGTTGGAAGAAGATGACTCTGTCCTGAACATTTTGGAGAATCTGTAAGTCATCTAGTGGACAGCCTGAGTAGGCATTCAGTATCTCGGACTGCAGCTCAGGACAGAAATTTGAGCTATAAGCAGATTTGGGGGTCATCAGCTCATTCTTGATTTCTTGAGAGGTGATGAGCTCCAACAACCCTGAGGTACCTCAGAGGGTGAAAAAACCAAAAGAAAGACTAAGAAGCAGTCAGATGGAAGAGAGAAACCAAGATGCAGTTAAGAGAAAGGAGTGATAGAAGGAGAGTAATCAATACTTGATGATGTTAATGAAAGGTCACATACTAACTGGACTATGTGCCAAGAAGGTTCTTAGGTAATTAGCAAAAGTACTTCAACCAAAGAGAAAGCAAACTGCCATGGGTTAAAGACTCAATGAGATCCCAAAAATGAAGCATTTGAAAACCAATAACTGTAATTCAATGCATTAACAGATTAAAGGAGAGACATGAGAAATTCTACTTCTTATTATAAATATTCTTAGCAAATGGGAATAAACTATTCTTCCTAATGAACAGTTATCTGAAAAAACCTAGAGCAAATATCATACCCATCAAATGATACTTTGAAATCTTTCCCTTTGAGTTTGGGATCAAATCAGTGATAACCATCTTACCATTTTAGTTTTTGGAGGTTTTAACCAATTACAGTAAGGCAAGAAAAAGACACAAAGAAAAAAAAGTTATAAAGCACAAAACTGTCATTATTCACAGATTATGATTGAGATTATGTAGAAAATCCAAAAGTATCTTTTAATCTATTGTTAGAATTTGACCAGTTAGCAAAGCTTCTGGATACAAAATAAAGTTGCAAAAAATATTTTTTATTTCTTCATACCATCAACCAACAGGTAAAATGAAATGTGCTTTTTAAAGGATAAAATCACTGTAACTTCAACAAATATCATGTACCTAGAAATAGATCACACACACCAAAAAGCTGTATAGGGCCTCTATGGAGAATGTTAAAAAGTCTGAAAAGGCGTTAGCTTTTTTGGTGATATACTTAGTTTATAATTAATACATATTGGATATGATATAACCATCCAAATTTTTCTTAAATTTAAACTATTATCACATACTCTTTTCCCATTTTGGGCATGTTATCCAAGGACATTAAATTCTCTGTGTCGTTAAATATATTTAAGTTTTTCTGCCTTCCATCTAAATTACAGACTGTCTCCAGTCCAAAAACAACCACTAACATAGTATCAGCCATTCCAATCTCCATGGATACCAGTCCTGCTGCTGTCACCTAGTGCAGCCAGTTGATATTTTCCCTTTTTACCATAGCTATCAGCTGTAGTTTTTCATGTCAGCTGATAGGTGACAAGATAGTCTCTCTTTTGCTAATGTGCAAATACAGACTCATATTGTTCCTCTCTTTGCATTTTCTTTGCCTAACGAATTTGCATCTGTACCTTTAGCTGTGGAAGATCAAGGGAAAGAATTTAAAGATTGTAAATTTTAAAATTCACCCTAAATGTCTCTTCATCCAAATACATGGGAAAAATATAGGTTGGATCATGGTCCAGAATACGAAGAATAGAGTCTGCGGCATGCCCTGCAGTCTGTCATTGACCAGTTGTTTGACCATTTACAAATATACCTAATTGAACTACACAGTATCCTTCATTCTCTTCTTTCTCTGCAAGTACTAGGGGACTCTATATTGGAAGCTTTATTGGAGTCAAGGTATAAAACATCTGCAATATCCTCTTATCTATAAGTCTAAGAACTGAACGGGAAAGGAGATTTAGTTTGCCAGCACCTGCCATTCTTATGGTAGCACAAAGGATGTTTGTTCTAATGAAAGTGGTTCTTGCGAGGGTTCTGGTAAGAACTGACATACTATTTATATCCACTTGTTCAGGTGCCTCTTTTAAAATACTTGACTGATTTTAGAAACAAGCCAAGAAATTAGTTGAGAAGAAACCATAGGATATCTGAGGGGGAATCATAAACAACTTTAGGCATCACGTTCCTCTGCTTGTGCTGCTGTAACAGAATACCACCAAATGGGAAATTTATAAAGAAAAATTTATTTCTCACAGTCTGAAGGCTGAGAAATGCAATACCAGGGTGCTGGCTTCTGGCAGAGACCTTTGTGCTGCATCATCCCATGGCAGAGGGGCAAAGGAGGGGCGAGGGGTGGAGAGAAAAGGGCATCAAACTCACCCTTTCATGAGGAACCTGCTCCTGTGATGATGAACCGCCTCCTGCAGTAACAGCATCGGTCCATTCAGGAGGGTGGCGCTGTCAGGACCTAACACTGGTGAAAGGTTCCAAATCTCAGCATCACACACAAAGGATCAGGTTTTCAAGACATGAATTTTGGGGGACACATTTGAACTACAGCATTCTACCCCTGCCGCCCAAAATTCATGTCCTTCTCACATGCAAAATATATTCACTTAATCCAAATAGCCCCAAAGTCTTAACTTATTCCAGGATCAACTCAAAATCCAGTCTCCTCTAAATCAGATTGAGTGAGACTCAAGGCAGTATTGATTCATCCTTGAGGCAAATTGCCCTCCAGCTGTGAGCCTGTCGAATCAGAACCAGTTACCTCCTTCTGAAATACAATGGGGGGACAGGTATAGGACAGACGTTCCATGCCAAAAGGGAGAAACAGGCAAGAAAAGAGGGATCACTGATCCCAAGGAAGTTCAAAACCCAGCAGGACAAACCACACCGAATCCTCAGTTTCCACAATAATCTTTGATTCCACTTCCCGCCTGACACACTGGGGTGGGGTTGGGCCCCCAGGCCTCAGGCAGCCCCACCTGCATGGCTTTGCTGGGCTCCGTCCACTCAGCAGCTCTCACAGGTTGGAGTCTTGTGGCTGCGGCTCTCTCCACTGGTGTTGCTCACTGGTAGCTCTCCAGTTCTGGGGTGTCAGTGGCAGCTCCCCCACTGAAGCTCCACTAGGCATTGGCCTGGTGGGGATTCTCAGCAGTGGCTTTTCCCCTGTGACAAGTCTCTGCCTGAACCCCCGATTGTCACAACATCCTTTCAAATCCAGGTGGAGGAAGCCATCCCTCCACAGCCCTTGCATTCTGTGAGCCTGCAGAGTCAGTATAACACCATGTGGAGGCACCAGGGTTTATAGCTTCTACCTGAAAGAGTAGCCCCAGCTGCACCTGGGCTGGCTTGAGCCGCTGCTGGGGCAGCTGAGAGGCACCTCACTGGAATGCAGGGGACAGAGACCTGAGGCAGCCCAGGGCAGGGAAGGCTGGGCCTGAGGATACCATGGTGAGCCTGGAATACATGGCTCTGCTTTCTGGAAGCTCACAATGTGGTGTAGGAGACAGACAGACATTAAGCTAGGGAGCAATTACAAAGTGAGGGATTCAAAGAAAAGGAATAGTTGTCTGTAACTATCCTGTAACTGCAACTAACTTTCCTGAGGAAGTGACACTTGAACTGAGAGCTGATAAATAGATACAAGTTAAGTGGGTAAAGACGAGACGAAAGGGAGAGGGAATGGTTGAAATGTTCACTGGCAAAATGAGACAGATTCTTTGTGGGTTTAAAAAAGGCCATTGCAGAGAAAGGGAGTAAGTGCTATGTGAGATGAGAATGAAATTCTTTGTCAGTGGCCAGACCACATAAGACTATATAAATAATTTCATATTTGTTTAAAAAAAAACGGATGAAAAGACTTTGGTAGGTTTAAGCAAAAAAGTAGGATGATAAGAATTGCATTTTAAAGTGACGACTAGAGCTGTAGAGCTGAGACTGGATTGGAGGGTAGTCAGACTGAAAGCAGAAATACCAGTCAAAAGGCTGTTGCAACATCCCAAGTTAAATGAGATTATAGCTTTAATTGAACGATGGGTCAAGATGGAGAAGATTGAAAAGTTTTCAATCATGTAAATCTTTAATTAAACACAAGAATTTATTAATGCAAAGTATGTGAAAGAATGAAAGTAATAATTGCACGCTGTTGTCATTTAAAATGCAACTAGATACTGTCAGTAGTTTTAAGATATTGTTGATACTCAATACGTTTGTAATTTGTGCTTTTATTGTGGCTTTACAAATAAATTTGCTGAAATTTAGCAAAAGCTGTATCAGCGGTTGCTTCTTAGTTATAATTTTAAACCAGAAATCAACTTATGACTTCTTAATACGTTAGATAGATTATCTCATCATTTATTTAGTTTTACAGAATCAACCATGCAGAATTTATTTCCCTAAAATCCTGTCCTGTGCTTTAAAAAGCTTGCCAGTAGGTGGCACTCCTGACCTACAACCTGTTTGACTAGAAGCAAGAAGCTGTTGTGTATTGATTTATGTTCTCTGCAGTCCTCACAGAGTTTCACAGCAGCTGCTCCCTCTGTAGACTAAGACAAAACAATTTGCTATGACAGCCTTTCTAGTTTTGTATATGATCTTTTTCCTGATTCCAGCTCTCGAGACCTTGGCCTTGGAGAGTCACCAGCATTTGGACTATGGGGAAGGAAGCCCTCTCTTCTAAGTCCTAGGAATACAGAAGTGAACAAAATAGTCAAAAATCCCTACTCTCATGGAGTTTGCATTTTAGGGATGGGAAGAACAACAAACAAAAACAAAAACAAATCTAATTTATGTTAGATATTATTAAATAATAAATACTAAAGGAAAAAAAACCAGCAGGGACAGGGGGTATGATTTATCATGGATGGGTGACCATGGAAAGCCTCACTGAATTGGAGATTTTTGCATAAAGACATGGAAGCTAGGGGTGAACCATGTGGATTTCAGTCAGAGGGAATATCCCTCAAAGGCTCTGAGGCTGGAGAGGCCTGCAGTGTTTGAAGAACAGCTCAGAGGGCAGTGGGGTGTGGGCGAAGGGGAGAGTGGTCAGCGATGAGGTCAGATGGGGGTTGGGGAGGGGCGGTGGGCAGATCTTGGGCCTTGTGAGCAGCCAGAGCTTTGGGGCCGTTAGAGGGTTTGGGGCAGGGTGCTGATGTGATCTGACCTGCCTATTAATGGAATCACGCCATAGGGGCCACAGCAGAAGCAGGGAGACCAGTAAGAAGGTGAGGAGGCTGCTGCAGCAATCTAGGTGAGCCCTGAGGGTGGCTTGGACCAGCCACTCTCCCAACCTGGTGACAGCAGGTGAGGTGGAAAGTGGTCAGATTTCGGTATATTTTGAAGAGAAAGGAAGACAGGTTTGGTGGTTCACTGTATGTGGGTGTGAGAAAAATTCATTCAAACTGTGATGATTTTGTCTCATACCAACCATTGTAGTTTACATCTGATTTATTTTTACTTTGTAAATCACTTTCACATGTAATTATTTATTTGATACCTAACCCAACCCTGTGAAGCAGAAATTAATCCTGTTTTTGTTAATGTCGCAATAAAGATTTAATAAAAAATAGCTTTTTAACAACTTGTGAAACAGGTCAGGTTCTTGACTCTCTCCCTAATCTCATTTTGGAGATGCCATGCAAATGAAAGAAGAGTATTTGCATCTTAGGAACTGAAGTAAAAACCGAGAAACCTTAAAAAGACAGAAGGTGTCAAATAGTGTGAGAAAAAAATGACATCTTAAGCCTGAGGTAGGACAGGAAACACAGTTGAGGGAGATATTTTGATTTTTACTCTCTTCTGTCTACCATACTGCAAGATCAGGTTGTGGCCCCTCCACCGTAAGGCAGATAAGTAGCAGTGCTAGCCCAGAGCTGCAGGGCCTGTGGAACAGCATCTGGGCTCCACGGCCCACACTGCTGAAGGGAAGAGATGACCACAGGCGACCGGCAGACTGTGAGCCATTCCACCTTCCTCTTCATGCCTCAAAGCCTGGAAAGTTACAAGTGAGCAAAGAAAGATTTTAGAAAGGAGCAATGGCGACTGTGTAGGTATAGCAGTTCCCTAAGGTGAACAGTCATTTAGTGAGGGATCAGCAAGTAGGGTGGTCCTACCCTGCCACATGAGTGTCCCCTGGAGTGCACACCTTCTACCTTCTTAAAACCATCACAAGTGTCAAAACCTTGGGTCTGAGCTTTGGCTACTTCTTGGTACACATTTCCAGACAAAATAAATAACTGACATCCTCAGGGAAGCATGAGAGCATGGGAGAAAATTATCAGACAACTGAAAAGAACATCCACTGTAAGAAAAAGATGAAAATTTTGAACAATCTAGACTAGATGAGTGAGAATTATTTGAACATACAGATAAGGATTTAAAATATGCTTAATAGATATTCTCAAAAAGAGAAATGACCAGGGGCTTGCAGGAGAGGAAAACGGAGAGATGGAGAGTTGTTTAATGGGTATAGAGTTTCAGTTTTGCAAGATGAAAAAGATCTGGAGATTTGTTACCCAACAATGTGAATATACTTAACACTACTGAACTGTATACATAAAAATGGTTAAGATGGTAAATGTTACACGTTTTTTTAAAACCACAATTAAACATTTTTTTAAGAAAGCTAAGCGGGAAAATTGGCAACGTAAAGTAGGAAGAAAGTTATAAAAAGGAACAAAGTAGAAATATTGGGCATGAGAAAATAATGATATAAGTAAAGAACATAATGAATGAGATAGATAGTAGAATAGATCCAGCTTCAGGCTGGGAAATAGGTGCTGACCTCTTCCAGAAGGTATCATTAAAGAATAAAGAGGCACAATTATAGAGAAGAGCAAAAAATTATAGAGAAGAGCAATACAAGTGTCATTATCCATGGAATCATTGTCCCACAAAATTAAGAAGAAAAAAAGGAAGCAAAGGACACAATTGAAAAAAAATGGCAAATTGTTTTATAGAATTAAAGATGAAAGACACATAATAATGAAAATAATAATGAAAAAGCTCATAGAAGAGCTAACAGGAGCAATAAGGACAGCCACACCAAAACACGTTGTAGGAAATTTGAGAATATCAGAGTTGATGAGAAAATATTAACAGTGATTAAAAAGAAAGAGCAGATTGTGTATAAAATTTAAAAATTATACTGATATCAGAATTCTCAACAGCAACACTGGAGGCAAGAAGGAAATGGAGTAATATTTTTAAGGCATTGAAAGAAAAGACTTTAAAGATGTAATACATATCCAATTGATAGAAATTAAGTATCTATTTAAATTGGAGGGGGCAATAGGTATATTTTCTGTTATATAAGCCCTCAGGAGACTCTCTGAAAACCCTTTTTGAAGGAGGTACTCCAGAAAAAAGAAAGCTATATTTAGGAAGTGGCGATGAGCTATATGGTCTTTAATGTGAGGGAAATCCCTTAGGAAATTTAATTTTTAGCCTAAAAAGATGATTCCCTTCTCTTGAAATTATAGCCCTAATGATTAAGTATTGAAACAGGAAGATAACAAGATAGTCTGTGGTAAAAGTGGGAAACACCAAATAATGACACGAATGGAGTAGACAGCATGTTAAGGTTTATGTTAAGTTGTTCAGTAAGATAATGTACATTTTGATATACTTAAGAAAATTTAAAGCAAAAAATAAACACATTTCAGGCCTTCTTACATTTCGAGTAGAATACATGACTCTCAAACAAAAAGAAACAAGAAACAAGGGAAAATGGAGAATAGAAAATAAGCTAGTAAAATAATACCAAATAGTAATAAAAATAAATTAAATAATTAAACTCACAGATCAAAGACAGAGACTCTTAGGTTTATTAAATATAGTCAGGCAAAAATGTGTCTATGAGAGATAAAAAAAATACAGGTAAAAGAAAAGAAAACAAAGTGAGAAGAAAGGGATGAGAAAGTATACACCAGAAAATTATGAACTGATGGAAATCTAAGGTTAGCAAATTTGCTGTCAGAAAAAATAGAATGTAATGAAAAAGAAAAAAAAATCTTGAAAGCTAAGAGGGCAAATTTATCTTGGTAAAAGGAAGCTGTGTCAGGAAGTCATAACGATCATTAACCTATTGCACCCTAATGATGTTATTACAAATATATAAATTGACAAGTGATAGTGTCATGTGAGAAACAGATAAATTAACAAGCAAAATAGAAGATTTGGATACAATTCTTTGAAAAATGCATAGATGAAGCAGACAAAAATAAGCAAAGATATAAAAGTTATTACTAAGATTGAACATAAATAATACATAAAATTTTATCAAAAAGTAGAGAATACACATTATTTTGAGTACCGATAACTCGCTCTTCAAAATATACCAGATATATAAATTTTAAGAAATGAACTTCATATAAAAATATCTCTTTACTTAAATTAGAAATCAAAAGCAAGAGGAGAGTTTAAAAACCCCGTGACTTGAAACTTAAATAACATACTATAAAATAACCTTTGATTAAAATTCAAATTATAAGAAAAATACAAAATATTGACAACTAAACAATGAAATCATTTAATACTGTCTCTATGAATTTGACTACTGTAGGAACCTCATATCAGAGTAATCATATGATATTTGTCCTTTTGTGACTGACCTATTTCACTTAGCATAATGTATTCAAGGGTCATCTATCTTATAGCAAGAATTAGAATTCCTCTTTTTAAAAATGTTAAATAATATTCCATTTTTGCATATATCATATTTTGTGTATCCATTCACACTTGGTTGCTTCCATCTTTGGCTGTTGTGAATAATGCTGCTCTGAACATGAGCAAATACTCTTCTTTCATTTGCATGGCATCTCCAAAATGAGATTAGGGAGAGAGTCAAGAACCTGACCTGTTTCACAAGTTGTTAAAAAGCTATTTTTTATTAAATCTTTATTGCGACATTAACAAAAACAGGATTAATTTCTGCTTCACAGGGTTGGGTTAGGTATCAAATAAATAATTACATGTGAAAGTGATTTACAAAGTAAAAATAAATCAGATGTAAACTACAATGGTTGGTATGAGACAAAATCATCACAGTTTGAATGAATTTTTCTCACACCCACATACAGTGAACCACCAAACCTGTCTTCCTTTCTCTTCAAAATATACCGAAATCTGACCACTTTCCACCTCACCTGCTGTCACCAGGTTGGGAGAGTGGCTGGTCCAAGCCACCCTCAGGGCTCACCTAGATTGCTGCAGCAGCCTCCTCACCTTCTTACTGGTCTCCCTGCTTCTGCTGTGGCCCCTATGGCGTGATTCCATTAATAGGCAGGTCAGATCACATCAGCACCCTGCCCCAAACCCTCTAACGGCCCCAAAGCTCTGGCTGCTCACAAGGCCCAAGATCTGCCCACCGCCCCTCCCCAACCCCCATCTGACCTCATCGCTGACCACTCTCCCCTTCGCCCACACCCCACTGCCCTCTGAGCTGTTCTTCAAACACTGCAGGCCTCTCCAGCCTCAGAGCCTTTGAGGGATATTCCCTCTGACTGAAATCCACATGGTTCACCCCTAGCTTCCATGTCTTTATGCAAAAATCTCCAATTCAGTGAGGCTTTCCATGGTCACCCATCCATGATAAATCATACCCCCTGTCCCTGCTGGTTTTTTTTCCTTTAGTATTTATTATTTAATAATATCTAACATAAATTAGATTTGTTTTTGTTTTTGTTTGTTGTTCTTCCCATCCCTAAAATGCAAACTCCATGAGAGTAGGGATTTTTGACTATTTTGTTCACTTCTGTATTCCTAGGACTTAGAAGAGAGGGCTTCCTTCCCCATAGTCCAAATGCTGGTGACTCTCCAAGGCCAAGGTCTCGAGAGCTGGAATCAGGAAAAAGATCATATACAAAACTAGAAAGGCTGTCATAGCAAATTGTTTTGTCTTAGTCTACAGAGGGAGCAGCTGCTGTGAAACTCTGTGAGGACTGCAGAGAACATAAATCAATACACAACAGCTTCTTGCTTCTAGTCAAACAGGTTGTAGGTCAGGAGTGCCACCTACTGGCAAGCTTTTTAAAGCACAGGACAGGATTTTAGGGAAATAAATTCTGCATGGTTGATTCTGTAAAACTAAATAAATGATGAGATAATCTATCTAACGTATTAAGAAGTCATAAGTTGATTTCTGGTTTAAAATTATAACTAAGAAGCAACCGCTGATACAGCTTTTGCTAAATTTCAGCAAATTTATTTGTAAAGCCACAATAAAAGCACAAATTACAAACGTATTGAGTATCAACAATATCTTAAAACTACTGAAAACAATCCAGGAGTAAGTTTTACTGATTATGAAACTAAGTCATTGGTTTTAAAATGTAATTTATTGTATACTTAAGAGTTTAGCTCATTAAATAAAACTATTTGAAGACAAGTAAAGCACATGTTATTAATTCAGGCATTTGTTAAGCAAATATTTACTGAATACCTGCAAAGTGTCCAGAACTATCCTAGTTGCTGGAAGCATCACTAAGCACAAGTCAGATCAGACCCCTGCTCACATGGAGTTTCTATGCTACTTAATGATTGCAACTAGCATAAAATAAATGACTAAAGGAATAAACTAAAATAAACTTTCAGACAGTTATAAGGGCTTTGAAGGAAACAAAGCAGAATACCTGTACAGACTGATTCTAAAGACCAAAGGACTTTTTATCTAGGGCAATCAGAAAGAATGTATCCATTAACAGCTACTGCACAACACACCACATAAAAACATAGCAGCTTAACACAATGAACATGTACTACAGTACTTATGATTCTGTTTGATGGCTGGGCAATCTTCATCTAGCCAGTTCAGCCAAGGTTGGGTGATCTTGGACAGCCTCACTCACAGCTCTGAGGCCTGACCAGGATGGCTGGGGTCCCTGGGTGTCTCCCCACTCGTGACAGCAGAAGGGTTCCCAGCAGCAAGAGAGGAAGATAGGCTCATAGTAAAAGGAGATGAATGGGAAGTCACATACATTAACCATGAATAACTTCTGCTTTTCATCTTTATGTGATTAAAAAAAAAAAAAAAAACCTCTGGACATACTGAACATGGGTTTACCTCTTTAATCAGTGTGTTAGTTTTCTACTGCTGCTGAAACAAATTACCACAAATTTAGTGTCTTAATACAAATTTAATGGAAAGACATCCCATGTTTGTAGATTGGAAGACTTAATATTGTTAAAGTGTCGATACGTCTTAAAGAGATCTACAGATTTAAAATTCCAACAATATTTCTTGTAGAAATAGAAAAAAAACTATTCTAAAATTCATATGCACTCCCAAGATACACCAAATAGACAAAATAATCTTAAAAAAGAAGAACAAAGTTGGAAGTCTCACACTTTCTAATTTCAAAACACCGCAAAACCATCATAATCAAAGGAGCATGGTACAGCCTAAATACAAACAGATAGACAATTTCAATAGAATAGAGAGTCCAGAAATAAATCCCACATATATGGTCAAATGATTTTCAACAAGGGTGCAAAAATCATCCAATAAGGAAAGGACAGTTTTTTTCAACAAACGGTGTTTAGAAAGCTGGATCTCCATGTGCAAAAAAGAAGCTATATACCGTTACCTTGCATCATATACAAAAATAAACTCAAAATGGATCAAAGAACTAAACATAGAACTAAAATATAAAACTGTTGGAAGAAAACCTAAGGAGAAAAAGCTTCATGACACTGGATTTGAGAATGATGTATTGGATATGACACCAAAGTGCATGCAACAAAAGAAAAAAACAAATAAATTGAGTTTCATCAAAATTAAAAACTTTTCTGTATCAAAGGACTTATCAATAGAGTAAAAAGGCAACCCCTAGAATGGGAGAAAACGTTTATAAATCATATATTTAATAAGGGATTCATATCCAGAATATAGAAATAATTCCTACAACTAAAAACAAAAGCAAAAACAGTAGCCCAATTAAAATGAACAAATGACTTGAATAGACATTTCTCCAAAGAAATACAAGTGGCCAATAAGCACATGAAAACATGTTCGACATTGCTAATCATTAAGGAAATGCAATTCCACAATGAGATACCACTTCATACCCAATAGGATGATTATTATCAGAGAAAAAAAGGAAGATAACAAGGGGTGGCAAAAATGTGGAGAAATTGAAACTGTTGTGCATTGCTGGTGGGAATGCAAACTAGGAAATGGTGCAGCTGTTGTGGAAAATAGTATGGCAGTTTCTCTAAAAATGAAACAGAATTGCCACATGATCCAGCAACTCTACTGCTGGGTATATACTTAAAAGAATTGAAAACAGGGATTCAAACAGATGGTTGTACACCCACATTCATAGCATTATTGACAACAGCAAAAAGCGGAAGTCTCCACCGACAGATGGAAAGATACACAAAATATGGCACAAACATACAATGGAATATATTCAATCTCTAAAAGGAAGGAAACTCTGACACATGCTACAGCATGGATTAACCTTGAGGACATTATACTGAGTGAAATAAGCCAGTCACTGAAGGACAAATATATGATTCCATTTATATGAGGTACCTATAGTAGTCAAATTCATAGAGACACAGAGTAGAATGGTGGTTTCCAGGGGCCTTGGGAGGGAAGAGTGGGGAGTTAGTGTTTAATAAGTACAGAATTTCAGTTGGAAAATATGAAAAAATTCTGGAGATGGATGAATAGTGGTGATGGTTGCACAACAATATGAATGTAAATTTTATGTTATGAATATTTAACCACAAAACACACACAAATTTATTAGTATGCAGTTTTCTAGCTTAGAAATATAACACAGGCCTCACTCACTGGGCTAAAATCAAGATGTTATCAGGGTTGTATTCCTTTCTGGAGGCTCCAGGAGATAATCCTGATTTTTCCCAGCTTTTAGAGGTTGCCCACATTCCTTGGTTCACAGCCTCTTCCACCATCTTCAAAGCCAGCAGTACAGCATCTTTCTAATCCTTCTTCTATCACCACATCTCTTTCTCTGACCATAGCAGGAGAAAGTTCTCTGCTTATAAGAACTCTGATGAATGGATTGGGCCCACACAGGTGATCTAGGATAATCTCCCCATCCCAAATTCTACTCTGCAATCCCTTTTGCCACATAAGGTAACATGTTCACAGATTCTGGAGATTAGGACATGAATGCCTTTGGAGGTCATTATTGTGCCTAACAGTCAGTTTTCCAAGGACACAGTGAAGAATGCTGTCATTCAAAGGCCTGCTCTTCTTAGGAATCCCATGCTACGAAGGCCAGGTGACCCCATCTAGCATGGCATTGAGCTTTTTCCTCTTTTGTACTGTGTCATTCATTTTATTCTGTTCCTCTTTTAGGGACATTCTGAGGCTCTGTCCCCTATTCTTGATGCCTCTATAAAACTACGTTTAGTATTTTTTTATATTCATAGAGAATTTCCTATGTAACAGGCTAAGTACTTTACATATGTTGACCCATTTAGTCCTGCCAACAACCCTATGAAGAAAGTATTATCAATATCCCCATTTTTACATATGTCATAACTGCAATACAGAGAAAAAGGTTAAATAACCTGCCCAGGTTCACATGGCTAGTAAAGAGAAGAGCCAGGATTCAAACTCAGCCAGCCTGATTCCAGAATCTGTGCTCTTACTTACAATATCTCACTGCTTCTCACTGTTATTTTGGCTATTTTATTTCATCAATTTATATGAGTTATTTTGTCTCACTCTTGGAATTGTGAGGAAGCATGGAAGAGACAGAAACTGATCCAGTTGTGATTGTGCTATGTGTCTCTTGCTCTGGATGAGAAATCCTAGGTTGGGAGGCAATAAATAATAAGAATTATAATAAGAATAAATAATAATAAAAGTCACAGAATGCTCCGGGACTTCATTTTCTACTGATCTCAGTGGCAGAGACTACCAATTAAAGGCCTAAATCAGGAGAGTCTGAGGCACTTGGTTGATTGTGTCTGGGTGTGAAAAGCTAAGGGTTTATGTGGTAGTGGATATATGTACATAAGAGGAATCTTTCCTTCCCTACTGAAAAAAAAAAAAAACATTTTTACTTTATATAAAATTTTGGATTGGACAAGCTCATCTTTTGAGATATATTATTAGGTAAAATCACTGATTCCACTTGCTCAACAGTTTACCTCCACGGCACACAATGGTTCCTCAACACCCAAACATGGGTACTGGCAGAATCATTGGAGAACTTGTTGAAAATACAGATTGTAGATAAAGATCATATGATCCTCTCAATAGATGCAGAAAAAAAAAAAAAGAAAATTCAGATTGTAGAATTTAATCTATGATCTACTAAATCAGAATCTCTACAGGTAGGGCCTGAGAATTTTATTTTGTTTAAGATGCACAATGATTTTTATGTAGCTGGTCCAATAAGACTGACATTTCCTTATCCACGCATTAGTCAACCCAATAAGAAAATACAGCAATAACATTGTGCATTAAGTTGGAAACCATGACAAAATTTCAATTTTAATATGTTGGTTCTTCAGAATGAATGATTTCAGAATCTTTGCCAAAGTCTCACTTTTGCTTCCAAAAAGGAACCTCAGGAAGCATTTATCCCAACCCCATGAGTAGGCCAGGAGCCAATCAATAAATAAGAATAAAAGTGGCCAGGTGCGGTGGCTCACATCTTTAATCCTAGCACTCTTTTAGGCTGAGACAGGAGAATTGCTTGAGCTCAGGAATTTGAGACCAGCCTGAGCGAGAGCAACAGCCCCGTCTCTACTAAAAATAGAAAAAATTAGGTGGGCGTGGTGGTGTGTGCCTGTAGTCCCAGCTACTCTGGAGGCTGAGGCAGGAGGAGGATCACAGGAGCCCAGGAGTTGTAGTTTGCAGTGATCAATGATGAAGCCACTGCACTCTAACAGGGCGACAGAGCGAGACTCTGTCTCAAGAAAAAAAAAAAAAAAAAGAATAAAAGTGGCATATGAAAAGCAAAACTTTATGAATAGGTGCTGAGGGGATTTTTGTCTGAAGCACAGAGAAGATGTTATTCTCCTGGGTCATTATAAACAGGCTACACGGCCCTTAAACATATAAAAAGATATTTGAATTCACTCATAAGAGAAATGTAAATAAAAAGTGTGTCTCATTTATCAGATTGGCAAAAATGTTTAAAGTTTCTCAACCTATTTTGTTGGTAAAATAGGAAATAAGGGCATTCATTGCTGGAATGTTTGCCAATTGGTATAATATCTATCTATAGCGGTGTCAAAGAACAAAATTTCAATAAATTGAGTTTAAAGATCTAATTGACTTTCATTACCAATTCATAAATTGGGCAACATCCATCTATAAAATAGAAAGGTGCTCCACGGGGCATAGTATTAACAGAACAGTTGGTTTTTGTGACGGAGTTTGAACAGGAACAAGGAAACAGCATCATACAACAAAACGATTGGCTAACCTCAGGTGACTTCAGGTTACTTTTCTCGTAAGGGTTAAAGCAAAGAGGACTTTCTTATTAGACAGGCTCAGGTTGACTGGCCCTGTTTAATCGGTTACTGTGAATCTTACATTTTTTGGGAAAACTGGCCTGTTTGAGGATTTTTCTGTTTTTTAAAGTTTCAGTTTGATTATGTGTCACTTATCAACTGCAGCTCCATTTGGGTTTGTTCTGTTGGTGCTAGCACAGGAGTAGAGTCCAAAACAATGGCCTCCCATTGAGTAATACCTAACAAAACCGCCTGTGTGCTTATCTTTAGATACAGCATTTCCTCTTCTAGGAATTTATCTCGAAGAGATACCTCCAGCAACAGGAAATAAATATGACCAAAGTTAATCATTATGCCATTGCTTGTACTCACAAAATGTTGGAAACAACCTATTAATAATTGCTCATATATATAGGAGAGTAGCGAAATAAACTATGATATATCCACATAATGAAGTACTAAGCAACCGTAAAAAAAAGAATGAGAGCAAGAACTGATGAGGAATGATCCCTGTCATATATTGTTAAAGGAGAAATGCATACATGCCACCGTTTTATAAGAAAAGAAGGAAAATAAGAATATATTTATATATCTGCTTATTTTTTCAAAAGAAAAAAAGGGACAGCTAAACTGGAAACTAATTAGATTGGTTACCTCCAGAAGGTGGGTGGGAATAAGATTTTAGGGATTGGGGATCAGGAGAGTAAAAGTTTTTGTATATCTTTGATTTGGGGGTATCATGTTAATCATATGCTCAAAAAGCATAAAACCAACAAGAATGGGGAAAGAAACTAAAATAGAATTTTAAAACATACAAAACAAATAAACTTAAATATATTTCAAATACATAGTACGACCAAACTGAAAGGAAACTAATAGCTAACTTGTCCTACAACATAGATAGTACCTTGACACTATGCCCTCAGTCTAAACTAATATTAAACTCTGGTTAGTGTTAGTTTGCTCCCTGTGATACGGATTAGCAATTCTAAAGCTACTGAAGCTACATTTGGGGATTCTAATCTAAGATGGAGCAAATGAACATGGCCTTTTGGATCTGTGGGTTCTGGATAGGGACTTGAGCACCCATGGATTTTGGTATCTGCAGGGGTCCTGGAACCCTGGTCCCCCTGCTGACACCGAGGGAGGGCTGCAAAGGTACTGAGTGTGATGGAAGCCAGGTTTGTTGAAGAAGGGAACTATAAATATAGAAAGGGAAAGATTAGCATGTGGTCTTGAATTGGAATTATAGGAATCAGTATGAACTCTTAGTTTTAAAGACAGAGAATGAAATAGATATGTATATGTGTATTTGTGTGTGTGTGTTTCTTAGCTGTGTCTGTCTGAAAATAAAGAATTCCACAGTTAGTAATGAGCACAATTACCTACCAGATATTGTTTTCTAAATTCCATTCTGCATTCTGAATGAAGGATCCTTGGGAAAATAGCTGATTCCAGGTCTAGGGCAGTAAAAAGCACAAGATGATTCTAGAATACTTTGTTGGGCCATAAAATAAGGATTTGTTTTTTTTTTAAATGATGGAGATATATCAAATGACAGACGAGCAAGATTAAAGTTCTCCCATTGGCCAAATACAGGATAATTTTGTATAATAGTATAACTATAAATAATAATAGCAATGAATCACAGAATTCTATAATTATATAGAATTACATAGAATAGTATAACTATAAATAATAATAGCAATGAATCACAGAATTATATAATTATATAGAATTATATAGAGTAATAGCAATGAATTATACAATTCTGTAATTATATATAATTATAGAATTCTTATAATTATAGAATTATATAGAATTACAATAATTACAGAATTTTTTCAAATAGAATGTGAAGTTAAAAGTCTATACTAAAATAAATAAAGTTCTTCCTTACCTTATAAAGTCAACCATTAAATGCTGAAGAAATGATAGAATTAAAAAATGATTGCTTTGCAACTATCATCATAATTAGCAATTTTTTTAAAAGAGAATCACCAAGGGATGCTAAAATTAGTAGGTGAAATTTTAATGATGAACAGAGTATTTGCATGGTCTTAAAGTTTTTCGCCACAAATTACTTTTACTTACAAAGAAGGAAATAGTAATTTTAAAGCAGAGAAACCTGGCAAACGCATTAACCAAGTGATTAAAGCTAGCATTACCAGCAATGAGACAAACCAATATCATGTACCTTCTTACATTGAGTAACTGAGAAAGACACATCACTTTCATAATGTTTTTCCAAAAAAAATGCATAACCTGAATCTAGTCATGCAGAAACCTCAGACAGACCCAAATCAGGAGACATTTTTACAAAATAACTGACATAGTCTTCAAAAATGTCAAGGTTATGAAAGACAAAGAAAGTCTGAGGAACTGATCCCAGATTAAAGAAAGCTATAGATGCATGACTCTGTATTGGATCTTGGAACAGGAAAAAATAATTCATCTAAAAAGGGCATTATTGGGACAATTAACTAAATTAACATGTGACTATAGATTAGATAATAATAATTTGGAGGGGGGCTTTCTATGGTAAATTTCTTGTTTTGTGTCATTGTATGTGGTAATATAAGAGAATGTCTTTGTTTCAAAATATATACCTTGAAGTATTTGGCATTAAAGGAGGATCATGTTGCAATTTACTGCCAAATGCTGCAGGAATTGTATGTGAATATGTGTGTGTAAGAGAAAACACAAATGAGAGAGCAAATGGGGCAAAATGTTAACAATTAGTGAACCTGAATAAAGGCTATGCAGCAGTTATTTCTACTATTTTTTGCAATTTTTCTGCAAATCTGAAATTATATCAAGACTAAAAAATACCAAAAAGCTGTTTAACATGACAGACTAAATGTTTGCTATAATGTTTCCCTATTCTAAAATCTCTATGGCTAAAATTCTGATTCCTTTTCCTGGGAGGAGTCAATGCAAGCACAACCAGGCAGTGCACGCCTTAGAATGGACAGAAATCTTTCTCTTCCTGTTTTCTATTGCATGATCTCAACGTGTTAAAGATGTTTTAATTGTGGCATTTATTTTTCTCACTATATAATCCTAAGTGACAATGGAGGATATAATGTCTAAATATAGTTCTTGCCTCTGTTGTAATCAGTTATAGAAGAGGAGACACTGGCTCAAAGGACCATATTTTGGAAAACTGCCTTCAATTTCAGCAACCATAATTTTTAAGCCTTTATGTGTTATATTTTATCTTGCCCTGCCCTGACAATTCCAAGCGTGGTATTAAAGTATCTCCAAATTCCCTCCCTTGCCCCAACTCTATAGACCAAACAGTTTAATACCAATAAAATACATAATATACATGTAGAAATAAACTAGAAAAAAAATTTATTGAAATAACTAATGCTCTGATTTATATCAGTTGCCCCACAGAGGACTCTCAGGGCCCAGGGTGAGAGTTTTAAATCTCAAGTCAAATCTTTCCACTTAGCACAATAATCCTTCTCCTCAACTCCCATGGCAGAATAACCACAACAACAATAATAAATAGCATGTGCCAGGCACTGTTCTAAGTGGCTTTGTAAGTACTAATTAATTTAAATTATTGTATTAATTATGTAATTTATTATTACAATACTTATTTTATAGAAAAGAAAAACCAAGGCACCAAACTGATTAGGTAAGCTGCCTAAGGTCACAAAATTAGTAAGTTTGAGGCTGCGATTCAAACACAGACCCTCTGGCTCCAAAATCTGAGTTCTTAATACCTATAATATGCCACATTTCATGTGGCAGTTTATTTTTTTGCTACATAAAACTTTCACATTTTTATAAAGTCCTATGTATCATTCTTCTGCTTTATAGTTTCTAATTCTATGCCATGCTTGACATTAAATTAATCTGTCATTTATACACTTTTACGATTAACAATTTTAAACTTCAAATTATAAAAATTAAATACAGCTCTGACTATGAGGACAAGGTTAAATGTCTGTTTTTAGTTAGGCTTTCACTTCTACATCAGGTTAGTTAATTTTCTTCTTTTTTAAAATAATAGAACTATAAATGAGGTACTTGGGTTAAAAATATATAGAAAATGGGTAAATGTACTGTCAGTCCATCATTTTTTAGCTCCTCAAATTTTTACTAATATGTGGAAAATAACCCAATATTTTTTATCAGAAGCTAATGTAGTGGCCCTTGATATAATTTGTACAATTTAAGATTAAGTCAAATATATTTGCATTTAGTTTACACCAGATACAACATTAACTACACATGAAATTTTTTTTTTTAATTTTTTAAGTAGCCACAGGTTGCCATTCTGATGGGCTGGGAAGCAGAGCCTCGAGCCAGAAGCCAGAAACACATGCTTCCAATTTTTTTTAATTACAGAAAGTTAACCATATGGAATTTAGGAAAGATGTTGGCAATAGAGTTTTATTTTTTTAATCTTTTCAAATTCTCACATAAAAATTGACTAAATAACTAGATAGCAAAACCAGAAACCCATGGGCAACATTTACCATGAACTTAAGTGGCAAGATTCTGCAATAACCCAAAACATAAGTGAATGAGGACAAAAAAATCCAAGAGCTCTCAAAAACTGCCTGTTTTGGGCCATGTGTAGGAAGCAGAGGGAAGCAACAGAGAACACCCGATCAGCCTGAGAGCAAGACATGTCCAAAGGGCCAACCAGGAATCATGAGAACAAGTAGAGGGTCAATGGAAGGAAAGCCCCTCAAACTGTGAGGGACTTTGAGGGCTCCAGAGACAGCCGGGAGCAACAGTCCTGAGTGAAGTATGAAGGGGTTGGAAGAGTCTGGCCACATGAGCACTTGAAATTGAATCCCAAGGGGTCCCACAGTGAGGAGAAATTGCTAGAGTACTCCAAATTGAGCAGGACAGGGACAAAAGGGACAAAGAAAGAGAAGTTCCATATAAAAATGGAGGACAGAAACATAGGCAAGAAATTTCATAAAGTATGCCATCACATTTTTTAAGACTATAAGAAAACAACAGAAGAGGAACCTTTATGAAGTTAGAAAAGCTATCTTGATGTATGCCTCCTTACAAAAGTTTAGGTGTATATAAAAGTAATATCATATAAAAATTTAAAATTATCAAAGAATCTAAATCAAATCTTTCATAAAATTATCATGGGAAAAAAGGAGAGTAAGAAGCAAAAAAATAATGCTATAGTCGATGAAAGCACTTTAAAAAGATGCCTGCAGAAGGGATATGAAACATGACCTTCTAATAGAAATAAGATAACAGAACTCAGAAAAAAAATTAGAAATAAAAGAAAAAAATACTTTCACAAAATCTGAACTAGAAGGAACACAAAAACAAATACACACAATGAACAGTGTCTTAAGAGATACGGAAGGTTTAAAAAGGAAGACATTTTTTAACATCATAAATGAAGAAAGAGATTAAAAAAATTAAAGAGAAAGTAATATATATATATTAAAAACTGGCTGAACAAGAGCCACCATACAGTTACTAGGAATCCCTAAAGAAGAAAACCAAAGCAAGGTAATAGAACAAATTCTAAAAGCATTAACTCAAGAAAATTTTCCTGAAATTTTCTTTTAAGAAGATTTGAAACTAGAAATTGAAAAAACAAACTACTTATCAGAGAATATTGACTCAGAACAACCAACATGAAGCTGTATCTTAATATGGTAACTGAACTTATAAGAAAAGGAAAAAATTCTTTGGGCATCTATGAAAACTTATAAGTCACTTACAACAGGAATAAAACTAGATTATGCTAAGAGTTTCAACAATAACACTCTTTCCAAAAGAAAATGGTAAAACATTGAATATGCAGAAAGAAAAAAATTTGATTTTCTATCTGCAAAACTGACTTACAAGTAAAAGGGGATAAACAAACTGTTGTTAACTAAGGAAATGCTGTTCTCAAAAGCTCTTCCTGAAGAATTTACTATAGAATGAGTTTCAGAAAACCAAAATACCTAGAAAGACATCAACACAAGTATTGGTGGAGCATTTAACATACAGTTACTTGTAGAACTAAGACTGGGTGAAGATTAAGAGAAAAAAGATAGCATGTCATAGTTCTATGATCTTACAACGTAGATATGGGAAAACCATTTGAAAAATAGGACAGAATGGGGAGAGCATATGCAAAAAATATGAAATTTAACTGCTCTCAGAAGTTATATTGTTGATGGTAGTATTAATATTGTTATTCTGAGACTGTTATTTACATAATGTAAGGATATTCTGTCATCCTGTATGTCCCTTTAATTTGTCAAATGAAGACTTCATATATTCTCAGACATTAAGGAAAAAACTCACATGCAAAGCACTGAAACTAATATGGCAACATCTAATGTTGTGTAATATTTCTTTGAGTAGAGAACAAAGGGGTAATAGAAGAACTCTTTGAATAACCTGTAGGTCCTCTGATGTTCTGAAATTTCCACCTCACTGCTTCTTTTAAAAGAATGATTTTTACTCTCCAGTTTTCACCAGGCCCCAAAAACACTACAGTTGTTGTTACGTGGTTTAAGGTGAGGACCTCAATATGTAGGATATGTCATCCAGTATCTACTTCTCTTGGCCTGGCATACCTGCCAATTCTGCCTCTCAACCAAATGCCTAAGCCTAGGATCTAATGTCATCTTTCCCAACAAGGAAATTTCATGCCTTGGAAACACCTTTGTTTTTATGGTTGACTGTAACCATTATTGGCAGAATGACTTTCCTTTGTTGCTTCAACATTTAAACCTCACCTCAGCTGACACGTCCAAGCTTTGGGTATAAAGTATATTTCTGTTCTCAATTCTACAGCAAAAATATTGGATACTGTGTGCACTATTTTATATAAGATCCATATTTTAAAGACATTTAGAATCTGAGATAGGAGTCTAAAAAAATTATTTTCCATACCCTTGTCTTCATTGGTGCTTTCCTATAAATCATAAGGAAACAAATCCCATCAGTAAACTCTGTCAAAGCTTCAATTCCCTTCCTGAATCTTCTGACATCACTTACTATCTTCTTAGGAATATTAAAAATTTTGGTTAGGAGTCATTTCCTGTTGTCTTGCACCATCCACTTAACAGTCACTAAAGTAGCGATGACCTCTGAGTTTCCATAGTTGCTTTTATATATATATGTATATCAATTATGTATTAGTTCCAAAAAATTTTTCAAGACTTCTGATTATGTCTGCAAAACACTTGCCTTCATCTCTAGATAATTTTAGGTATCTAGCCACTAGGTACTCCTACTAGGAAGTAGAACAGAAAACTCACACTTATCATTTTAATGTGGTTGGGGAGGCAAACCGTTGAAGACCTAAATTCTCAAACATGTAGTTTACCTCAATTATTCATCATGTCACTTTCTACAAGGCTACCTCCTGCTCCTGATGTCGACTGAACTCTGAGCTTGAAAAGACCCATTCACCCCCTATAGCTGTCTTCTCCTGTGTGTGCTTTCAGTTATGTTTCCTTCCATTGTGTTTCTTTGTTAATCTATATCTTATGCTTTTTACTTTTAGGAATTCCTCATAAATTGCTAATCTACAGTTAATGCTTTCTGTCATTTTCCAGAAATATTGAGAATTCATTCTTTTGAAAGTACTTTCTATCATTTCAGAGAATTTGGGTCAAAAGGCAGTGTAAACACATGGATTCAATTTCTTTTCTTGATCAATTCTCATGCACAATGATTTTTTAATGGTTATATTAAATGACTGAAGAAAATTTAGGTTGTTTTCAATATTTCATTATTTAAAAAAACTCTTAAGGGAAATTATAAGCATATATATTTTTGTTATGGTGTCTATACATTAAATACTTCTCATACAGAATGTTTTCTTATCAGAAAAATGATAGCTTTGTAAAAATAGGTGTGATTTCTTTTTATGTTGCAGAATAGCTTAAATCGTATAACAATTGCCTATTTCTTCAAGATTCAAAAAACTAACACGTAAAACTATGTGAACCTGTCCTTTCTAACAGAGGTGATTTTTTTTAACAATTTTCTCAATTGCATCCATGGATATTGATCTATTCACAAAACATATTTTCTTGACCCAATTATGTGAATTTATATTAACGTTTTATTAGTAGTTTACTTTATTCAGAATTTGAAATTAATTGGCATAGAGTTGTGTTATATATTTTTTAAATTCATTTCATTGCATCTATCATTAACTTCTTTCTTAATTAGGTTAGCTTATTGTTTTATTTACAGTTGACCCTTGAACAAAACAGGTTCAAACTGCATAGGGCCTCTTATATGTGGATTTTCTTCCACCTCTGCTACCCCTGAGACTGCAAGACCAACCCCTCTTCCTTTTCCTCCTCACCCTACTCAGTGTGAAGACCATGAGGATGAAGACCTTTATGATACCCACTTCTGCTTAATGAATGGTACATATATTTTCTATCCTTTAAGATTTTCTTAATATTAAATAACATTTTCTTTGCTCTAGCTTACTTTATGTCAAGAATATAGTATACAGTACATATAACATTCAAAATATGTGTTAATCGACTGTTTATGTTCTCAGTAAGGCTTTTGGTCAACAGTAAGATATTATTATAGTAAAGTTTTAGGGGAGTCAAAAGTTACAGATGAATTTCTCACTATGCATGTGGGTTGGAACCCCTAACTTCTTCATTGTTCAAGGTTCAACTGTATTTATTTATTATGAAAAATAGCCTTGGATTTGTTTAAAATTCTGTTTTTATTCTTATTCTGATTTTTGTCTATTTTATTGGGTTTACTTTGTTGTTCTTTTGCTAGTTTCTTGAATTTAATATCAATTTAACTTATTTTCCTAGTATCTTGTTTGTAATAAAAGTATTTAATTCCATAAATTTTTATGAGTAAAATATTGGCTGAACACAGAGGGTTTCCACTTTTATAAATTTCTGAGTAGTCTGTGTTTTCACATTTGACTTTTTTTAACACAAGATTTTCTTTGAAATGTTTTCCATTTCATTTTCTAGTTCCTAGAAGAGTTTGTTGATAGTTATTACTAAGTTCTACGTTGTGTTTTATGGTGAACAAAAAAGCAACTTACTAAAAAAAAAAAAAAAAGCAACTTACTAATTTTCTTTGTTAGAATTTGTTGAGCTTTTCTTAGTAGTGTAATTGTGTAGTTCTCTAATTTTAAATTATATTAAAATCACCTGGGTGCTTGTTTAAAATGAAGTTTCCAGAGCTCTAATTCCATAGATATTGAGATAGTTTATCTCTAATGGAACCTGGAAATTTGCATTTTTAACAAATATGCCAAGTGATTCTGATACAGATGATCCACAAACAACAGTTTTAAGGAATATTATAATAAATGGTCAATATTGGTAATTATTTCATAGATGCTGGAGAAAATGGTTCAATTTCTTTAGGGAATATTGTTGGATACATTAACTAACATAAGTGGAGCAGTCTTGTTTGTTATTTAGGTCATCTATAGCCCCTCATGTCTATAACATCTGTTAAGAAAAAAACTGGCAATGTATATAAAGCTATTGTGATATTATTAACATAATGTTTCTGCCCATTTCTTCCAATAATTTTTGCTTAAATATAATATTTCATTGCTTCCAGTATATATATTTTTCCTTATGGTATCTCTGAAATCAGTCTACATCATAAAATTAATAACATCTCACAATCTCTTTTGGCCAAATGGGTCATTGTTTGTGCATGTCCCAAAATTAGAAATGCCAGGTTCAAAATCTGTACAGTGATTATTAGTGGTTTTGAAAGGAGTTTTCAAGACAACTGTAGAGTCCTTGAGACCCTGAGAATTAAACAGTTGTGGGAAAGCTTGGGAGTAGTGAGTCAGGTATGTTTGTCAATATTCCTAAGACAGGATTCAAAGAAAAGCTAAGTATACACAACAGCAGCATGAGCTTAAGACACCAGCAGTAATAGCTTTTCTTTAATGGAATGTTTTTTTAAAATATTGCATTACAAACACATTTAAATGAAATCTTACTATTAGTAACTGCATTCACTGACAGGCAAACAGGATTTCCTTTCTTGACTGAGAATACATCCTCCAGCTATCAATACGGTTCAGTCTAGATCGCTCCTCATCAGCACAGATGATTCCCTAACATTTTATCAAGCATATGAGGAAATATACATCATTTACAGGACTTACTAACCTCAAAAACAAACCCAACTCTATACCACTTTCGACCCCAGAAAACAGATACAAAAAGAAGCAAAAAAATTTTTTTTCTTTGTCTTTAAACCTTGAATGAGAGACCTAAAAATATTTTTAAATAAAATGGTATTCTCGGGAATACCAAATTTAGAAAAGCAGGCTGCCATAATAGAAGGAAAATAATTGTGATAAATTCAAAACATTGCTTTAAAGTAGATGATCTAAATAGCAGAATGAACAGATAAGGATTGCATTAGTGAGGTAAAGATAATGTTCAAGTATTTTCTCAGAATACATTAGAAAAGAGCAAAGAGAAAATAAGCATAAAAGAAAATTTCAGAGAGAAAGAACAAATTCAAAAGTTTCAATAACTGTCTCATAGGAGTTCTAAAATAAGAAAATATAAAGATCCTAGGGAATAAATTATCAATGAAACAATAGAAGAAAAAAATTTTAAAGTGAAAATGACTATAGACTCACTACCTGATAAGAAAAAAATGTTAAAAACACTTCCAGAAATATCCTGGAGATATTTCTGAATTAAAATATAAAGAGAAAATTCTAAAAGCCTCTAACATGTAAAATAGAAAACCAAATAGTAGAAATCGCCAGCAAAAACCTGAGCATCATAGTGACCTTTGACTTCTCATCTGAAATTTTGGGAACTAAAAAGTAATACTAAAGTAAGTTTTTTCAAATTCCTGAGGGATAATTTCCTAAACTAAGATTCTAAAACTTAAATGTGAAAGCAAATAAAGACAATTCAGACTTGCAATGATTTTCAAAAGAATTTGTCCACTAAAACAACCACAGAAAGGACCAAGAAAATAGTAATAAGAGGAAAAAGCAACATAAAAAATATGTAAGTCTCAAGAATTACTAATAAAATAGCTATGAAACTTACAGAAATGAGAAATAATTACCAAGACTGTGAGACTTGTTTTAAATCCGGAAATAAAATTCTACCTGATTTTAATAAAACATGAGTGGAAAGTGATATAGTGGGGGAAGAGGGAAAAAACAACATACAAAGAGGATTTGTAGTGTAACTAGAGGAGAACTTGGTAGATATTGATTAGTTATCAATATTAATACAAAACATACTAACCTAGATAAGCTATTCATAAAAAATAATTAAATTCCTATCTCTTGCCATAAGAAAATAAATTTCAGATGGCTAAAAATGAGTGTATTAAATGGTCATCTCAACAAAAATGGAATAACAATAATAGAAGAAACCTACAGAAAAGCAGGCTGGAAATCTATTAGTCAGGAATAGAAAAGTTTATTTAATTATATAATTAATAAGTATTTAAAACGCATTTGGTTAGATGGTGCTCAAAGACATAATGATATGGTTATATATGCTCAGATATATTTTATGTGTTATGTTAGGAAAAACAAAATATTCAGAATTAATGGGCACAGAAGTCTTCATCAACAGGACTGCCCTCTGCTGAAGTTATTAAACACTGTGCTCAGTACGTTGCCTCTCACTAGCTACAAAAAAGGTTTTAGCTTAAAATTCTGCACCTATTCCTGATAGAAACCCCTAAAAATCAATTATTGAAGGGTAAATCCTCAATGTAATGTAAAAGTATGTCAACAAATTTCTAATATTCCAAATGAAAAAGCAAAAAGACTGGATTGTCACAAATGAGTAGAATAAGGGCTTGAAGCTAGACAGCTGGGGAGTCTTGAGCTTATGTTGTGCCCAGCTACAAATTATAGTTCTCTACTTTCCCTGGACCTTGACTTTCATCCTTGGCAGGAAGCTCATATGACTCTTCCTTGGGTGATACTGTTTCTGATATTTATTCTATTATGGTCCATTGATAACTTCTGCTAATTCCCATTGTTGAAAAGTGCCTGGGCTAAATGACAGCTTTACAATAGGCCAATAAAATCATATTTAAAAAGAAACCTGCACATTGAGGTTTCTGACCTCAAGTAGGAAAAGAAAATATGGATTTCATCTAGATCTTCTTCTAACTTGAAATAGCACAGAATGATGAGAATCTACCCAGGTGGCTCTCTACAGTGGCACAGAGCCCCTTCAGGTACATCTCCGGGAGACTGACAAATCTCTTGTACTGGGAGGAAGGGAGCTGAGGAACATTCCTTCAGAGTCAGATTCATGCTCAACTCCAGTGATCTAGTCGCTATACTTTGGTCAATGAACGCCAACGTTGATTTTATTTTCTAACATAATGGCTCACACTATTACTGTAACTTGTATTGGGCTAGCAATGAACTGAAATAAGTAGATTTTATTTAAACTGCTATTTGAGTAGTTAATTTTAATCTAATAGAAAACTTCATACATGGTTGATTATAGCTTTGAACTGAGAGCATTTTGAATCCCAATTTTGGTATCTATCGAATTTAATAGAATTTTCAGCTTTATGTTCTCAAATGGATAAATACATTCTCTATTCTTAAAATTAGTTATCAGCTGGGCACAGTGGCTCACAACTGTAATCCTAGCACTCTGGAAGGCCGAGGTGGAAGGATCACTTGAGGCTGGGAGTTCGAGACCAGCCTGAGCAAAAGTGAGACCCAGTCTCTATCAAAAATAGAAAAAATTAGCCAGGCATGCAGATGTAGCCTGTAGTGGCAGCTACTCAGGAGGCTGAGGAAGGAGGATCACTTGACCCCAGGAGTTTGAGGTTGGCATGAGCTAGGCTGATGCCACAGTGCTCTAGCCTGGGCAACAGAGCAAGACACTGTCCCCCCCCCCCCCAAAAAAAATTTGTTATATACATAATTTAATTTTGGCAAGTCTTGAAATTATCACGAACCCTAGTGATTACAGTTTTCTTTGCTAAGGTACTAAATCATTTATTTAATAAACACTTCTAAAATATTATATTACTCACAGCCATTTATTTATTCAAACGTTTGTGCTTTGTTTTCATCTATCACTTCGTGTATATCAGGAGCAGTGTGTATTGCTAAGAATACAGAGATAAAATTGACACAGCTCCCCAATAACTCAGTCTAGTGGAAGAAAAAATGACCCCCCCCCACACAGTGTGATATATTCTACAGTAGATACTTATATTTGGTGTTACTAAATAGGCATTAAGAATTTATCAATGTTAACTTTGCACTTTTTAAAAATCTGAAGTGTCAACTGTGTGTATGATTTCTTCCTCTTATAATAGACTTCATATTAAATAAAATGTAATCTATCAGTGTTAAATCTCCTGAGTTTGATAATGATGCTATACTTATACAAGAGAATATTCTTGTTCTTAGGCAATACTCGCTGAAATATTAAAAGGTAAA
Organism: Lemur catta; assembly: GCF_020740605.2. Lineage (NCBI taxonomy): Eukaryota > Metazoa > Chordata > Mammalia > Primates > Lemuridae > Lemur > Lemur catta. Next base: position 89,065,957 of record NC_059133.1, on the reverse strand, counting down.
AGGGCCATGATATATGCAGTTTACAGTCAAATTCATTAGAAAAAATGTATATATATGTGTGTGTGAGAAAGGAATTTAAAAAGTAAATGTGGCAAATTATTACAAATTTATAAATCTAAGTAAAGTGTAAACAAATGAGAGTTCCTTGTACTTTTCTTGCAACTTTTCTGTAAATTTGAAAATATTTCAAATTTTAAGATTTAAAATTCCTAATGCCCAAACCACACTTCATTCCAATTAAATCAGAACCTCTGGGGATGCAATCCAGGCATAAGGATTTTAATATATTTCCAACATGATACTAATGTGAAGCTCAGTTTAAAAAATGGAGTACTAAAAATATCCATAAGCATAAGGAATAGTTAACTCAATCCCATCATACCACATCTCTACTATTCTACCTCTAAATAAATATTACTTGTCTGTGAAAGAAAAAGAGGTTCTCAAACTCTTGTTGCAACCAATCCCCCAGCTTTAGGAAGTTCAAATTTATGGAATTTGACAGCATAACCCCTACTTGTTTCATAAAATGCGTGCTGCTCTCTTACTGAGGAAAGTCCAACACTTGTTTCTGGCAGAAATACGTCAAAATTTGTGTTTTGCAATCAGTACTTTTTTCCCACCAGCATCATTTTGGTTCCAAGTGAAAGAGATCCAGCTAAAATTAGCTTAAGCAAAAAATAAAAATTGATGACACAAATAACTGGGACTTCAAATATGACTGGATCCAGTGTGCTCAAACATGTTTTCAGAAAGCTTTAATCAGTCTCACAACTCTCTGCATCCGGCCGCCACAGTGACTGCCTGCATTCCCCCATTTCCATCTTCTCATCTTAGCAACTCATCTATACTGAAAACATCTGGACAGCACTGACCAGATCCACTTTAATCACATGGCAATTCCTCAACCAATCTCTACAGTAAGGGCTGGCTGCAATGATTGGCCCAGACTGGATCACAGGCCAACTCCAGAGGCTGAAGGTTTGGGCAACTATGATCAGAAGTTCTGCTGGACCACAAGGAGTGAAGTAGTTTCCCTCCAAGAAAAGGATACTGGCAGGCTGGCCAACAAACCAATGCCTTTTCTATGGCTTCAGCATAGAGCTCATCATCAGAGCATGGGATCATCACGCCTTCACACTTTTTTCCTTTCTTTTATGTTATTTTGTTCAATTTTGGTTGGGGCAGGGGTTCTATAAGCTTGTCCTTATCCTCCCATTGCTCCTGGAACTTCGTTGTCTCAAATACTTCTGACTTTAAGATAGCATCTGCAAATTCCCTAGATGCCATTGCGCTGACTCTGGGAACATGAATATATTTGAAGTTTTATGGGGTTTTTCTACTACCTTATTACACGTTTTGGATTTTGAGGATTTTTTTTTAATGTTTTTCTACACACCACAAATGATGTCCACTTGATGGAGAATATTTGCAGTAAAAAGAAATTGTAAGCTCCATATCCTCTTCCTGGATTGGCAACACCTACCATAGGGAAAAACAACAATGGAAAATTACCTCCTGAGTAGGGACTGTAATAATATAAGCCAGGCCAGGAAGGAAACAGGAATGTTTTCCTTAATATAAGAGTTGTTTCTTTGAGTTTCTTGCAAGAGTTATTGTTTTGAAAAGGGCAAGATATTAACAGGAGGTGATTAGCAGCTTAAAATAACAAACATCAATCACTTCACAGTTTCTACGGGTCAGGCATCTAGGAGTGAATTACCTGAGTGGTTCTGGCTCACAGTCTCTCTTAAAGTTGTAGTCGAGCTGTCAGCCAGGGGTGCAGTCATCTCAATGCTCAACAGAGTTATTTCCAAGCTCATTCATGGTGGTTGGTGGTCAGCCTCAGTTCCTCACCATCTGGACATCTTCATAGCTGAGTGTCCTCCCAACATGTCAACGAGGTTCACTGTCCCCAAGATGTCCCCTGACATGGCAGCTGGCTTCCCCCAGAGGAAGTTGTGATTCAAGAGAGGGCCAAAGAGCACATCCATGATGGAAATCACAGTCTTTTTGAACCTAATATCAGATATGACATCTCATCACGTCTGCCATATTCTATTCACTTGAAGCAAGTCAAGTCCACCTTTAAGGACAGGGTAATTAAGCTCCACCACTTGAGAGAAGGAATATCAAAAAATTTATAGACATATCTTTAAAATCATTACAGGAGCACTGACTTTCCTCACGTGAAGTTATACTGTGTGTCTCTGATAAAAATTAATACTTGCCTTAGTTTCATCATCTGCTTTCTAGATTCTTTATAAGTGATGATTTAGCCATGACTTCTAAGAGGAGAGTTGGATCTCTGAAGGGGAAAGAGTGAAAACCACATGATAAAGGGAAGTGAGGATAAAGTAGGTGACACTGAGAAGAAACATAGAAAGTGTTGTTCTTGTCAGACACTTTCTTTACAAAGACCTAAGACTTCCCACTAAGTTAAAGTTATAATCTCTACACCTCCCATGTATGCCATTGTCCTTTAGAAGGCTTTCTGATTTAAATAACTATATGTTCCTCCCTAATAATCTATTTATATGATCTTTAATATAATGGGGTCACAGAAGATATTGAGGGAAGAAACAGGAAATATACCAAGCTATCCTGCATGGACTCTGGTGTGAACAGGGCTAGAAATAGAAATATTAGAGATTGTGGGAAGTTGGAAATAGACATTAAGATGAGTAGAGAAGAAACATGAAGGCAGCATAGAGAATAATACTAAAATTTCTGAATGCTTCTCAGGGAGCAGCAAATGACATCTTTCAAGAAAGAAAAAAAAAGGCCTATCAAACCAGATCACATTATTCAGTTATAGGAGGTAGAATTGGTGACCCCCCAATCCCTATCTATCAAAGATAGACTTGATCAAAAGAATCAAAGACTTTATCAGAGCTAGCATAATTTTCAACAAAGTCACAGTAGAAATCTCATGTGGCTCTATTAAAATGCTGTCAGTTCTCCAGAAGAGTAAGAAAGAGCCCAGTGGTCCTTAGCACTATAGGGAAGAATTATGGTTTCCAAATAATAGGACTGGACAGCTGTTTATAGGGGAAATGTTCCTTTTTTCTTTTTTAAAAGACAAGGTCTTGCTCTGTCACCCAAGCTGGAATGCAGTGGTGCCATCATAGCTCACTGCAACCTCACACTCCTGGGCTCAAGTGATCCTCCCGCCTCAGCCTGCTGAGTAGCTAGGACTACAGGTGTCTGTCACCACGCCCAGCTAATTTTATTTTTTATAGAGATGGGGAGTGGGGAGCAGGTGTCACTATGTTGCCCAGGCTGGTCTTGAACTCCTGGCCTTGAGAAATCCTCCCGCCTTGGCCTCCCAAAGTGTTGAGATTACTGCTGTGAGTCACCACTCCCAGCCAAAAATGCTCCAATTTTAACAAAACTATCTCTAAGAAAAGGTAATGAGAGATGTGCCTATTCCTTACCTTATCAGTTAGGAATCTTGTGACTGAAATTGCAAGAAAATCCAATTCCAACTCGCTTCAGGCAAGTTTGAGAAACACTGAAGCTTTCTATGAGGCTACACGTCAGATTCTGGCTCAAATTCTCTGTGCCCGATTAGAGACACACAAAGTAGATAAGTTTGGTAAGGGAACATTCTCTTCAGAGAAAATCTTTTCTGCCTCAATTTTTTTGCCAGCCTCTTTATGCTGTGCTTCTCCTCAGTGCTCCAGTAACATCTTTGCTTCTGAGTCTTCCCTCCTACAGTCCCTCAGACTGTGAATCTTCCTTGGATTAGCTCTCTCTTCATGAAGCAACCCAGGCACCCTGAGCTTCATATACCTTCTCATCACTTGATCACCTACTTTTTAGTTCCCTAATCATTTTTTAGACTTATTTATTTATATTTTTAATTGACAAATAATGATTATACATACTTATGGTGTACATAGTGATGTTTTAATACATACACTGTAGAGCGACCAGTTCAGGGTAATTAGCATATCCATCATCTCCCACTTGGGGCCTGTGGGTGTGGTATGCACGCAAGGGCTAGTTTGGGCTTCCTCACAGGATGTGGCAGGTTCCTAAGAGAATTGCATGGCATGTTTTTATGATCTAGACTCAAAAGTCACAAAGCGTCTACTCTATTGGTCAAGGCAGTTCTACCTAGGTTCAAGGGCGAAAAAAACAGACCTACTCTCTTGAAGAAAGGATGTCAAGGTCCCATTGTAACAAGAAAATATTAGGTGAGGGATACTGTTGTGGCCATATTTGGAAAGTAAAATTTGCCATATATCCCAATTTCCAAGATGTTGGATATGTAAAAATATGCGTCTGGAAATCAGCAAAATATGGTAGTAGTTTATGTTATTACCAATGTTCCTAGGAAGGAGGGACAAAGCCTCTGTTCTCAGAGAAAAGCTGCATGTTCACCTTGAAAAAAAGTGAGTCATCCATTAGTCATGTGAACAAAATCCCTCTTCTAAGAATATCTGCTTACTTGCTTTTTGTAAATCTTCATAAGAGTATAACGGAGATATGTGTCCCTTTGTGTCCTATATGAAAAAAGTTGTGATTGTATTTCTTTATGAACTAAGAGAAAGAGTAACTGAAAGTGTCAGAACACCTGCTGACATTGCTAAAACAGAGATGAGCTGAGGCTACAGACACTTGACTGTATCAATGCCTCCTCCTACAGCCCCCAACCACTGAGGAAGTAACACAGCTCTGGGGCCAGGACAGGGGAGACATTCTCAGGCAGGAGACCAAAGCCCTGCAAGTGATATACAAATTTAACCTTTCACTGACAACTCTATGACCAGTCTTCCTCTTAGCTTTGTAAACTTTTAGATTTATTATGATTAGAAGAATGAAAGTTTGAACTATTTAAAAGGGCAGCCATAAATTTTGCCAATGCTAATGTGCCTCCCCCCAAAAAATGCATGTAAGAGTGCATAAAGAAGCACATGCATGACCTTCATTTCCAGGGTTTTTATAATTGTAGCCCCCCAAAAAAGGAATTAATCTATGAGTTCCTTTACATGAAGAGGAGAGTAAAACAAGACACTAGAAACCAGGTAAATGTGTTTAGATTCACCAACAAACTTATGTATTCAAGGAAAGAATTTTTTCTCACCTTATCTATTAAGATGTCAGGAAATGTTTTACCTTAACAATCTCCTAATGCAAGTACTTGAGTTTGTTCTCTGGACCTCATTCTCTCTTATTTTCTTTTCTCTTTTTTTTCTTTTGTTTCAAAAATTTAGGGGGTATAGTGTTTTTTTATTACATGGATGAGCTGTATCATGCTGAAGTCAGGGCTTTCAGTGTACCCATTACCAAAATAGTGCTCATCATACCCAACAGGTAGATGTTTATTCTTTATCCCCCTCCTATCTTCCTCCTTCTTAGTTTTCAATGTCCATTACACCCCTTTATGACCATATATATCCCTCATTTAGCTCCCATTTATTAGTGAGAACATGTGGTGTTTGTTTTTCCATTCCTGAGACATTTCGTGTAGCATAATGGTCTCCATTTTCATCCAAGTTGCTGCAAAAGACATTATTTCATTCTTTTTTATGGCTGAGTAGTAGTCCATGGTATATATACACCACATTTTCTTTAACCACTCATCAGTTGATGTGAATTTAGGTTGGTTTCATATCTTTGCAATTGTGAATTGTGCTGCAATAAATGTTCAGGTGCAGGTGTCTTTTTTATAAAATGACTTCTTTTCCTTTGGGTAGATACCCAGCAGTGGGATTGCTGGATCGAATGGTAGATCTACTTTTAGTTCTTTGAGGAATCTCTGTACTGTGTTCCATGGAAGTTGTACTAATTTACATTCCCACCAACAGTGAATAAGCCTTCTCTTTTCACTGCATCTGTGCCAACATCTATTGTTTTACTGACTTTTTAATAATGGCCATTCTGACAGGGGTAAGATGGTATCTTATTGTGTTTTTTGTTTTGTTTTTGTTTTGGTGAGGTTAAAAAAAAGATGCTTTAATCCATTAATATAGGACACGAACACCAGCATCCCCTACCCTTTGTTGGGATGAAGTTTCTATATCAGATCTATATTTCTAATCTTTCCAAACAAGATGTGGGAATAGTACTATGACTAAAACCAATGTATTATAAAAATGCTGCACAGAAGCTCACAGTCTCATCAATAAACATACTGCCAACATATAAACAAAAAGATTTTGTTTTACATAACCTGTTGGAAGAAGATTTTCTCCATAATTGTTTTAAAGAAAATAACATTTTAAAATGACAAGGGTGTGAGCATTTCTTCTTTTCTCCAGGAATACCAATGCATATACATTGGAGGGCTTTTGCTGCAGTACTATTTTCTGGTTTTAGGCCAGAGAACTGCCTTATAAGAAATAAAGTTCTTTTTAGTATTTCAGTTCTTAACGCCCTCCATATAAAGGCCGAGATATTACTCATGCAGAATTACACTCTACAGAGTACTGTAAACTGGATCCAACATGTCTACCTTCATTCAGGCCCGTAACAGTCACTGTTGAAAATCCTTAATGGCCCCATCCATATAAATGTATCCTTTAAGGACTCAGTTATAGCAAATGTATCAGCACCTACAGCTACATATATAAGTTTAAATATTAGTGACAATAACAAAGACTCTCTCCCAAAATTCTCAAAGCATTTGAAGCCAAGGAGAATTTTCTGCTTGTCTACTTTATCAAGCACATGCTTTTCACTGTGGAATATAAAATAAAAAATTAAAATGGTGGTTGATAAAAAGAGTTAAGATCTGCATCCCTATTAATATTTTTTTTTTATGGATTGCTTCACGAATTTGTGTGTCATCCTTGTGTAGAGGCCATGCTAATCTTCTCTGTATTGTTCCAATTTTAGCATATGTGCTGCCAAAGTGAACATTGCATTTCTATTACTGAATCTTGATTTTTGATTCTCAATGGGAAAGTCACATGAGTCACAATAATCAAGCAATAGGTCCAAAAAAGACTAAAAATAATTTGAAAAATCAAATTACAAAGTATTGCTTCTCATAAACAAGGATGCACGTAAAACTCAAACTATTATAAATTCAGAATTAAAAAGCAATTTAAAAGCATGGAAATTTTTACTACAAAACTTCACGAAGTACAAGACTCTGTGGCCTTCTAAAAATGTGTCATGTTAAATGCATCATGTTGTGGTGAACACATTAATAGATCTATCTCCATCATTGTGCAGCTTCTCAGATGTCGTTGATCATGTTTATGAAAATTCATTTGGAGACAAGTAATGTGGAGATTTTAAGTGCATTTCCATCTGAGTTTAATTCCTGACATATAGCTACCATGATAAACTTTTTCAGTGTGTCACACTATTTGTATAGCTAATATGGAAGAAGCTCTGTATTTTTAGATGACTTTCAGCACAGTGAAAGATGGCTCTCAAAGCAGTCCCAATACAGCTCACAATAAATCTCTGTCAACCCAGTCAGTGTTCTTCCTAGCTTAACTGGCCACTATAAGATGTAACTAGGTAGAATGGAAGAGAAGGTGCATTTAAAAAAAAAAAAAAAAAAAAAACAAGAAAAACCCCAGAAATCTCCAGAAGGCATTTTTTTTTTTTCATTATAGTCAGGAACACTGCACATCTAAATCATGTTAACCACCATCTAATGCAATGACTGGAAAGTAATAACTTGCCAGTCATGCCTCTTTTTTCCACACCAATGAGTCAATACAATTTGGAGCTAACGTAATCCAACGATGGAACCAGGTGCTTAAGCTGTTGTTTTCCAAAAGAACCAGAACCAATCTTCAACTGTAGGTATTTTGTTTCTTTCCATTGCTTGTTAGTTTTCCCAGTTGGTGCAAGGCAAAGCCTTTTCATCCTCTGACTTGGGGGATGCTTCTTTAATTGTTCTAAGAGCTTCATGGATGCTGCGTGTGAGAGGGTCTATGTCAGGCAGAAGTGTGAATGATTCTCTCAACATCTTCTTGTGTACCTTCTTCAGTTTTACCCTTTTTCTTATCTGTCCCAAGATATTACATTATTACTATCATTTTCATCAGGAAAAGGAGGCAGAGTTCGCTGTTCATCCTTTTTCAGATGAAAACTACCACATTTCAAGGAAGCTAGCACCTCATCCATGGGTGAGCTCACCCTCCTCCTTTGCAAACCTTCAGCTGTCTTTCTGAGCTGCTTCTGGGCACTGAAGCTGGCTGCTATCTGACAGGTGTGCTGAAGGGGCACTGGTAGACTTCAGGATCCTCTTCTCGTTCCCCTCCTTTCTAGGCAGATCTCTGTCCAGTGTCTCTGGAGCATTGCCCTTAGCAATAGGAAGAGGTAGAGGCTGGTGGGGGAGGAGGGGGATGGTGGGGGAGATGGTGATGTTGGAGGAAGAAGTGGTGAGAATAGATCTGTGATAACAGAACATGGTTCAAGGTTGTTATTCACAAGTGGAAGAGATACAGTGGGAGGCAGTTCAGAGGTAACACCACTGAGAGGTAATGAAGTGGCTTCAGGTTGTGCTAATGAAATGTCTTCAAGTTGTGCAAGGTTCTGGGGTTTTGTTGTCCGTGGCGGCCCAAGCTTGCTTCTTCCTTCTCCCACCTTGTCAGTTTTCTCTTCTACTTGTAACACTCCTGGTAGAGGGTCACACTGATCCTCTTGGGGAACAGGACTTACTACACTTTTTCTTCTTGCATGAGGCAGTCATAATCTAGTTGATTTAAATGTATCTTGCCAGGGATACCTCTGTTTAAACATTCAGTCTATCCAGCATTCTCTCTCTTGGCTAACTCAGGCGCTTTTTCTTTCTTCTTCATGATGTAATTTTTGTCTGTTTAGTTGTACTGGGTGATGGGTTCATATTCATGTTCACTCCAAGTGCACTGTTGGAATTTTTCATTGTGTTTTGAAATATAAATGTCCTTTTATTTCCGAGGTACACTTTTTTAGCTGAAACCCATTCACGTCTTCGCTCCAGCTGGCATGCTTTCTCCTGAAGTCTCTGCAGCTCTTCTCTCTGGAAGCATACAGACGCTGCCATCTCTTCCTTCTCCATACTTTTTTGTCATAGTACATCACTCCATCTCTCTTTTCTGATATAAGTCTTTTGATGGTTTCTAGTTGTGCTGTCGATAGTAGTTCTTCCTACTTCAAGATTTCAAACTGCAGTTCATACAACTGAAGCTGCAGATCATAATAATCAGCTTCTAACTGATCCAATTGGTCTATAGCTTCTGTACCATCCTGCAAACACTGAATCTCTTCTTTCAGTGCATGTTTCCTCTGTTCCAAGCAGATCTCTTTAGCTCTCACCATCTGCAAATTCTCCTTAGAAACTGCACACTGGAGGTTTTCCATACGTTCAGCAGCTGCTGCCCATCATGCTTTACAAATTTCTTCTGATCTGCTTGCATTCAATCATACAGAGCTTTTTGAACTTCAGCTGCTATTTCAAAATATTAATATTTGACAGTAAGATCTTGAATGGACAGTACAGCCATGTGAGCTTTCTGCTGCCAATCAGCATCTTCTTTTTGTAGACTCACAATTCTTTGGGGTCCCAGATAATCTTCTCCTTGGAAATCTTGATCTGCTGTCTTCGTAGCACGGCAAGTTCTCTCTTGTCTCAGAATGGCTGTAGTAAATACTGTTGGAGTTCAGTTGTCGCTTCTGGGAGGCTGCTATAGGCTTCATCCTCCACCTAATACAAGTCCAAAAGCTCCACCCTGCTCTGTATTCTTGTGCTTATCCAAGAGTTCCTGGATGCTCTTCCTAGCTGGCTGATGCACTTCTTCCTAGCCCTTCTGCCTCAGCTCGTTGAGGCTTTCATAATGCTCGGGGACGGTGGTCTCTGTGAACAGAAAGGATCTTCCACCTGCAGATGTCCAGGCCGTGGGCCAGCTAGACCTGGAACTGATAACACAAGGTGTCGATCTCCTGCTCGGTCATCTCGGGGCGCCCCCGAACAGCACAGTCCACATGCCCGACGGTTCCTCGGGGAACCGGCAGGCCCGGCTCCAGCCACAAGTTCACAGAGCGCAGGGCTGGTGCACGTGCGCAGGTCCTGGAAGGAGGAGTCGGGCCTAGACTCCAGCTCGGCAGCTGCTCTGTGTCCGCCAGGGTGGTGGCCCGTCCTTCCTCGCCATTTCCAGCACCTCGGTCTCCTGGGACACAGCCCCAGAGATGCTCACTGCGCGCTCAGAGGACACGGGAGCCTGTCTGGGTGCCAGCCGGGCTGCATCCCTGGCTTCCGGGGCCCTCCGGACTGGGCTGGGCTTAGCCCCCACTGGGCTTCTGAAAAATCTCTCTGCCCCTTTGCCGCCGGAGTCCGCAGCAGCGGGTGTCCCGAACGGGCTCTGCTGAGCCCAGGGCTCCTGCCTGGAGTCGCAGGAGCGGTGGCCTCGGCCGGCCCTTGCCCGCCGGGCTGCCCCCTTGCGCCCCCGCCTGCTCCCGGGGGCCGCTGCCCTGCCTCTGGGCCGTGAGCTGCGACACGTACTTGCCCTCAGTCTCGTGTGGAGGCCACAGTAAAGACGAACTTGTGCTTCTCGCGCTCATCCAACACATGGAGCCGCACAGCTACCCCGTCTGACTCCAGCGCGAACACCACCGTGGCTCCGGCTTGGGGCCCTGCCCGCCGAGGATGCCCTGCTGGCTGCGCTGCAACCCCGCACGCCTTCCCCGGGCACCTTCGGCATCCTACCGCGCCAGCCGGTGCTCGCTGCTCCTCCCTGCCGCCTCCGCACTGGGACCGCTGGCCGGGCCCCGCCCTGCGTGTGCATCTCCGCAGCTAGCTCTGGCGACCTCCCCGCCCCCGCCCCGCCTGCTACCAAAGGCCCAGACCGGCCTGAGGTACCTCATTGTGTTTTTAATTTGTATTTGCGTAATGAGTGATGTTGAGCACTTTTTCCTGTTTGTGGACCATTTGTCTATCTTCTTTTGAGAAAAATCTGTTCATGTCTTTTGCCCACTTTTGGATGGGGTTGTTTTCTTGCTGATTTGTTTGGGTTCTTTGCAGATTCTGGACGGTAGCCCTCTGTTGGATGTATAGTTCACGAATATCTTCTCCCATTCTGTAGGCTGTTTGTTTACTCTGTTAAGTATAAGGCCTAAAACCATAAAAGTGCTAGAAGAAAATGTAGGAAAAATTCTTCTAGACGTTGGCCTAGGCAAAGAATTTATCAGTAAGACCCCAAAAGCAAATACAGCAACAAGAATAAATAAATAGGGATATAATTAAACTAAAAAGCCTCTCACTTTCTTGTAAACAAACAAACATATATAAGTAAATAGCAGGAAAGTGTTAGGGAGACCTTGAATCTCCCAATTTTCTAAAAACAACTAAAGAGCAATCTTGAGCTCTCCCTACCCTTTGCTGCTGGTTTCTCTCCTGAGCTAGCAGGCAAGCTGCTGGGAGTCAGTTTTCACAAACACCTGAAAAGAAGCCCAGAAAGGAAATGCAAATCTTTCTCTTTACATTTCCCCTGTTAACAGTTTTTACAATTTGTTTCTAAAGCCTAAAGGTGTTCCTGAGAAGCCCCCAGACCAGGGAGCTGAGGGATAAACTCCAGGCCTTCCTTTCCTGCCCAAAACCATATCTCAGGGGCAAAAATCACATCCCTTGTGATAGGCCTGACTACATCTCAGAGATAACTAAGTCTCCAGGAACAGAAGAAACAAGAAAGACGGTCAACTTGATGTCTCACGACTGCCTGCCAATTACTGCACAATTACTATTTTTCTCTTTGTCCCCATAAAAGCAGCAAGCCACTTGGCCTGACTGCTGGCATCACCCTTTCTTTCTTTGGAATGACACACAGTCTCCCTCCTCTCTTCCCCCACCCCTGTTTCTCTCTCTCTCTCTCTCTCTCTCTCTCTCTCTCTCTCTCTCTCTCTCTCTCTCATTCTCTCTCTCATTCTAAAGGATAAAATAAACTTTTTAACTTTTTATATCTTAATCTCTGTGTGAGAAATCTTTCTCCACCCAGGCTATGAGCACCTGCTAAGTTTTCCATCCTAACAGAAAGCATTGCAACACAGAAAGCAAGAACGTTGGCTCTGGAGACTGCCTGCCAACATGCCATACTACATTGATAACAACTGTCCATGTGCCTTACACATCTCATCTATGAAACTGAGATAATAATAATAATCATACCTATTTAATAAGATGGTTCTAAACATTAAATGGCATGTGGTAAATGCTTAACTAATGTTCCCTATTGTAAACAGTCGAGGCTGGGAAAGGTTGATAGAATGTATAAAAGGTAAAATAATTGTGAAATGTATATTTATGGAGCCAACATCAAATTAAATTACCTGGATCAGCATCATAATATTATAGCCAGAATTTTTAGGAAAATCTAAGCAAAGTTTAATTCTCAGAGACAACGGATTTTCTTTTACTTTTATTTTTAGTTGATATATAATAATTGTACATATTTATGGGACACAGTGATATTTCAATACCTGTATACAATGTGTAATGACCAAATCAGTAATTAGCATATCCATCAGCTCATATATGTATCATTTTTTTGTGTTGTGAACATACAAAATCCTCTTTTCTAGCAACAATTGTGTCTATTTGCTAACTATATCTTTGTAATGCTTAGTTGATTCAGTGGGCACAATTCTTCCAATGCACATGCAGGCCCCCCAGACCACAGGGACCCAGTGCAATTCACTCACTCTCACCACAAGTTTAACTCTCCGTCAAAGTTGTGAACTAAAAATACAATCTTAAGGCTCCCCTCCACCAGCTGACTGAATGGACCCCCTCTTGGCCAGGGGGATACCTTAAAACTGACTTGGTAGTGATGAACAGGAAGGTCAGACAAGCCTCATCATGTCCCCTCCCTTCTTGCAGATATTCTTTGTAACTCATTAACAGGCCTAAGGCTATGCAAGGCAAACCTGCAGCTGCTTCAGGTACATAACAAATCACTGAGTCTAGGTATATGGTCTGTGGATTGTCTCTGATTAATAGACTTCTTTATCATAACTTAAAACATGTCAAGCCTTTAGACAAAGCTTTATTTCTTTAAGCAATTACAAATCAAGAAGTCTTTAAACCCACCTACAACCTGTAAGCATCTGCCCCATGCCACTTCCCCCCAATCTGCACCTTTGAGATGACCCACATTTTCCGGCTGAACCAATGTATGCCTTCCATGTATTGATTTATGACTTTACGTGTAATTCCTGTCTCCCTGAAATGTATAAAACCAAACTGTAACCCAACCACAGGCTTCCACCTGCTCAAGGTTTCTGGGGCATGGCTTTGAGTCATGGTCCTCAAATTCAGCTTAGAACAAACCTCTTTAAATTATTTTACAGAGTTTGGCTTATTTTCCATTGACAAAGTTCATCTTTCCTGATAAACCCATCTTTAGTGTTCCAGGCAAATTAGTGCTTGGAAGGCTGAAGAATGTTGTGTTTTCTCTCCCACTCAGAGAGCTTCTCAATCTTCGAGAAAGAGAGAAACATGTGGTGGTGGAAAGAGCAAAGGTATGAAATTTACATCTTACTACAACTGCGGTGGGAAAACCCCCAAGGATTTCAGGCAAAAAAGTGACATGATCTGATTTCTGTTTTTAAAAGATCATTCTTGCTGTTGTGAGGAGAATTGATATGGGATGTGATGGGGGCAAGAATATTACCCAGAACAGTCAGAGGCTGTGAAGGCCCCCTGGGAAAAGAATTATGACCTGAACCAGGGCCTTGTAGTAGACATTATATAGTGGTCATACTTAGGCAGTATTTTGAAAGTAGAGCCAACTGGATTTGCTAATGGCAGTGCCAAGGCGGGGGTGAAAGGTAAAAGTGACTCCTATATTTTTAAACAACTGTGTGAAACAACTGTCAGAAACCAAGAAAAGATTGGCAGGTGTTATGAGCTGAATTGTGTCCCCCTATTTGATATGTTCAAGCACTAACTGCCCTCTAGTGTTTGGAGACAGGGCCTTTAAAGAGTTGTTGAAGTTAAAATGAGGTTGCTCAGCTGGGCTCTAATTCAATCTGATGGGTGTCTCTATGCAGAGAGAACATTTGGACACAAAGAGAGACACCAGGGGGCATGTACACAAGACAAACTTCATGTGAGGAAACAGCAAGGAATTGGCCATCTCCAAGACAAAGACAGAGGTCTCAGAAGACACTGAACATGCTGACACCTTGATCTTGGTCTTCAAGGTTCCAGAAGTCTAAGAAAATAAATTTCTATCGTTTGAGCCACCCAGTCTGTGGCATTCTGTAAGGGCACCTAGAGCAAACTAATATCTGAGAGAGCAGGTCTTATGATGTGGAAATCAAGAATCCTGTTGGGGACTTGTTAAATTTAACATTCTTACTGGAAGGCAGTGGATGGCTGGAGGGCTCCAACTCACCCAGAGAAGACTCAGCTCCTGCTACAATCTTGCAACTCACTCTCACCCCACCTACCTCACAGACAGCATCTCTTTCAGTGTTCTGTAACTTATGTTTCACCTTTCTCTGATGACTTCACACCTGATATTTATTCTTTCCCAATTCACTAATCTCTAGCACTTATTGCTGACATTGGAGAAGTTCAGGGAAATGGCCTGCACTGAGTGATATTTCAAGTATCACCTCTTCTCTTCCTGTAGTCAGCAAGCCAAGGTAAGCCTGCCTTCCACCAGGACTGACGCCTCTGCGGTCACCCACACAATGAGGCAAGTCTGCCTGACACTGCCCTCTGCTCCTCCTCTCTGAGCCTCCTTTCCCACCTGAAAATCTACCACAAGCCACTTGGGCAGGGCCACTCACGTTCAGTTCTCACTTAAAATAGTGTCCAGTGAAAGTAGGGACAGTCATCCCAATTGCACGCTGGGACTTGCTAGGCACCTGTATCTACTCCCTGCCTCTCATAAAGCACATAAAGCCCACCTAGAACTGTTCTGCTTTCTCACATAACCACAGAAGACTTGACTACTGCTAAGGATATATCCATCATTATGCCAGGAGAAAAAAACAATCTGCCTGGTACAAGGGCAAAGTTATCTAGAGCAAATCCCATTGTATTAGCAAGCTTTGCTGTCATATTACCTGCAACCCTTAGGAAGGGCCAAAGGACACCCTCATGTGCACAGCATAGGTTCCACTGGTGCACACTGGTCAAGGGAACTGTCTTTAGGATTTCCCATCACATGACCTTCCCTGCCATATCTCTAACCGAGCTATCCTCAAATTGCCACCAACCCTGCACAAAAAATGAATAATTACACAAGTAATAAAAAGAACTGAAATGCTAAGTGGCAGCTGGTGATACTGACTCATCTAGATCTTTCATGAATTGATGAGCAGTCAACAACCAGATATAACAGAGGAAACATCAGCTGAAAAGAGAGTTACCAGGTCAGGGGTCCTAAAAATGTACTTTTGGAAGCATACTACTTTGTTGTCAAAATTAAAAAATAAAAATAAAACAGGTGAAGAATACAATAGGCTCTGATTTAATAGAGTAAGAAATTCTTCCATAATGTGTAACCAAAAAAAAGCTAGACGTAAGAGGAAAAATAAACACAAGATTGATGGATTCAGAAGATAAAATATTAACATATAAGTTTCAGAAGGACAGTGGGGAGAAATGAGTATCAGAATATTCCAGAAAAATTCCCCCATTGAAGAACAATTTGAGGGAGAATCAGACTACCTAACTGAAGAATATAATTATCGGTGGTGGTGATGAAAAACATTTCCTGGAAGAAATAAGGCCTTAACTGAATCTTATGGAACATTCTAGAAAAGGGGAAGAAGTTTTAAAGACATGAAATAGCATGGCTCATTCAAGAATCGGCGTCCTCATTTTGTTCACCTGTGGAAATCCCATGGTGATTTTCATGGCCACTTTTGCTTGAACAAGTCATGAAGAGACTAATAAACCTAGAATATTTTAGGTAGCCTATGTTCTACACCACCAAGTCTTCCCAAATTGAACTGAGATCCAGAAAGCCTTGGACTATTCTTGAGAGCCTGAGCATGGTGATATGGTCTGGATATTTGTCCCCTTGAAATTCCATGTTGATATTGCATCCCCATGTCAAATGTGGGCCCTGGTGGCAGGTGTTTGGGTCATGGTGGTGAATCCCTCCTGAATGTCTCAGTGCCCTCCCAGGGACAATGAGTGAGTTCTCATTTTACAGGTTCACACAAAAACTGGTTGTTTAAGGGGACCTGGAATCACCTTCTCATTCTCTTGTTCAGCTCTTGCTGGGTGACACTCCTGGTCCCACTTTACCTTCTGCCTTGATTGGAAGCTCCCTGAACCCCTCACTAGACACAGATGCTGGTGCCATGCTCCTTTTACACATTCTGTGGAACCATGAGCCAAAGAAACCTCTTTCCTTATAAATTACCCAGCCTCACATATTCCTTTATAGCAAGGCAAAACAGACTAACTCACAGGGTGAGGGTCAAACTTCTGTCATCAATCCATACCCAAATATATGTTCTCCTCACCCATCTCACATTTAAACAGAAATGATCCCTATATCCTCAAAAAATTTAGCTAAATATCAGATACATATGTACATACACACCATGAGTGATGTAGTTTGTGCTATTAAAGTAGCCAGAGATATTGACCATGTTCATCTCTGCCTATAGGATCCCTGCTGACACACACATACACATAAACACACACACACACAGCACAACACGGTGGGTGGATTCAGTAATATTCCCACCAAACAGACTGGAAATCAAACAATGACCACTTCAATTCTAGTATCTGTGCTGATTGCTGTGATGCTGTTCCTTCAAAAACTCTGCCAAAGTCACAGCTTGTACCTTTTAGAAAGGAACATGCTACCCACCCCATCCTGCTTGGCTAAAGTCCCAGAGAGAAATAAAGGATGCAGTTGACTTAATGTGAGCAAAGCAAACCCAGGCTGTTAAATGATAAGGCCCACCCAGGAGGGAGCTAAAAGGTGCCATTGTTCTGGTTGTCTTCATAAAGAGAGCTGCCCCGTTTCTCCCAGCACAGAGTTGGGGGAACAAACCCTGAGCCTCCTCCAAAATGCTGCTGGTCCTGCTCTCAGTGGCCTTGCTGGCCCTGACTACAGCTGAGAGCGTGATTGAAGATAAAGCAAAGTGGAGAGAAGGTGCTGTTTCTATGCTTGGGGCTTAGGAGATCTTAGTGGCCTTGCTGGCCCTGACCCCATCTCAGAGAACAGATAATGGAAAAAAAGAGAAAACAAGTGGGAAGTAGGGAGCAGGGGAGGCACTGTGACTGGGCTTGGGGCTTAGGAGACCACACAGCAGAGGGGCAGGAAGGCATGAGGGAAGGGGGATGGGAAGGGGCTACAGTGTTGTCATGGCAAAGATAAGACCAGTTATGTCCTCAATCCTTGCAAGGACTTATACTTTATTTGACATACATTGGGGTCCAATGGAGACCATTGATGAAAGGAATGACAAGGTAAGATGTGCATTTCTAGAAAGGTCTCTGTGACTGTGCTGCAAAGGATGGAGGGGAGGATGGAAAGACTGATCCAGGGAAGCCCGTTGGTGAAGTTACTATAGTGATCAGAGTTGACAGTGGGGACAGTGACCTTGCTGTACACTGGCTGCAGGATCAATGAAAGACATGGACACACATCCAAGCTAGTTCAGAGATGGACATTCAGATAATAAATTTGCCTCTCTCTACATTGAGATACACAAATATTGGGGCCTAAGATTATCAGTGTTCTCCCATTCACATTTAATATTTCAGTATGCTGTGAGCCGTGTGTGTAATATCATATCCAAATATCTACTCCTGGGTTGCCTTCTTGAGGAAGCATGTGGATATAAGCAAAGTAATTAGAGAAGAAAGAGAGAAGAAGAATACTGAAATATCACATTGAAATGCCCAGAGCACCCACCCTAAATTAGCACTAGGTTTGAAAGATCCCAGGGAGGACAAAAAAGGCTTTTCTATTTTGAGTTCATGGTTGACACTCTGCACAGTGACAACCCTGCTGCCTCCTCACCACTTCCTCTCTTTCCAGGAGCACCACAGGCAGGGGAGGGGAGTGAACTTTGGGGATACACGGAGGATGGACCAACGTCCCCTAGCCTTGAGAGCCCTGAGAGATTTGTGATGTGACGTTAATCACATCCTGTGCTTCTTTTCCTAGATGTCCTGTCTGAAGAGTCTCCTCTCCTGTTACCAGGTAAATTCCAATAATCCTCAATCAACTCTCTATTCTTAGTTTCCCTTAGGACTTCTCAGCTCTCCAGGGTTGTCTCACCATCATTTCCTCATCAGGAATTCATTACTATGAGTGCTCCTATAGACTCAGGCAAACGTCAGCCAACTGTGACTCTGGGGACCATTAGCAGGTCCACCACCTTGAGTGACAGATCCCCTGGCTGAGATGACAATAGGTGTTGCCTAATACCCCAGGCCAGGTCTGACTGCTGAGAGAGGGTAGAGGAAGGGGATGTGTCCTCACTCTGACTCCTCCGTCCCCTTGAGAGCCTCAACTGCTTCTTTCTTCTCCAGTGTTCCTCTTATGGTTCTATGGCTTCAAGGAGAAATGCAAATAAATCAGTGTCTACTTCCCTTTTCTGTGTGTTGACACACTTACCTGTGTCCTGTTCCTGATGAAAATGTTCCACAACTATTGAGTGAATAGGTGTGGGCGACCACCTTGTCTTTCTCTTCTCTGTTTCTTTACGTAGACTTGGAAGCTGGGGAACCAGCTCTAGTTTTCCCCATCAGGCTCAGGTGCCCAGAGTTGGAGTCACAGTTAGCAAGTCATTACAGCAGCCTGAAACATAACTGGAAACGGATATTCATGATTGCTTTGCTTCTCTTCTGACCTTGGCGGTATCCTCTGGGGATTCTAAGTTGTACAAGACCTACTTTTGTGCCAATTTTAGGTACCCATGGTTGTCCCACAAGCAAAGAAGGAGAAAGAGAGAGAGAGAGAGAGGAGAGAGAGAGAGAGATTCAATATCAAGTGTACAAATTAAGAGATCTGCATAAGGAAGCAGTGGGCAGAAGGAAGGGTGGTCATTGAGAGGCAGGTTGTGGTGGAAAGGGGCTATGTAATAAGGTCAGAGAAGTGAAAACAAAAGAGAGTCTTTCCTCACTGAGCTCAGCTATTCTTGTGCATTACTTTCACAGATGTAAGGAAACCAAGCCACAAGCCAGACAAACCCCAGGGACCACCTCCTTCTGGAGCACCCCCCGGAAAACCACCACGTCCTTCTGGAGCGCCCCCGGGACCACCACCACCACCTCCTTCTGGAGAGCCCGCGGGAGAAGCACCACCACCACCTCCTTCTGGAGAGCCCGCGGGAGAAGCACCACCACCACCTCCTTCTGGAGAGCCCGTGGGAGAAGCACCAGCAGCTCCAGAAAACTCTGCCCAAGAAGAGCCATCCCAGTAATCTAAAATGCAGTGACAGGTATGCTTCTACTTCTTTTTTCGTCAAAGGCCCTAACTGCTACATTGCTCCAACTTTATTGTGTCAGTGAATCAAATGTAAACATGTTCATATTGTATCATCCTAGGCCTCATTTCTAAAGATTTCTATTTGATATTCTGGGATAGGGTAGCAAGACCCTGTATTCATATCAAGCTCACCAAGATAATTCTGATCTTGAGAAATACTGCCCCAAAACTTCTTTTCATTCAATGATTACCTGTCTAAAATTGGCTTGGGAGGGAGAAAGTAGAGCCATGCTCTCGTTGTGGTCCTCTTCCTCCTGTGCTCAGAGTCAATGACTTGCCCTCTCAGGTTTCCACCTGAGCACTCTTTGCTCAGTCCTGCTGCACACCAGGCCGCTCAGGTGCAGTATTTCAGGTAAATTAGTGTTGAAGTTGATGCTGCTAAATGTTATCTAGTTTTTCATACACTTACATTTCAATTAATACATGATCAACGGAAAGGCATGAAGCTACATAGTAAAGACATATATCATCCTAGCTCCCTACCCTCTCCCTAAAAGCCAACACTATTAACCATTTGTGTTGGGACATCCTCTTGGAAATATGTATATAAACGTGTATAGCTCTTTTTTTTCCCACAAATGATATCATACTTTCTATGCAGATCTCTATGTTGCTCACTTCAAATCATATTTCTTAGAAAACTTACATATCAGTTCACAGAGATATATAGATCTCTTCCGTGTTTTGACATTTTTGTTATTGTTTGATTTGGTTTGGATTTTTTTTTTTAGAATTACATACTAGTCCATTGTATATTTGTTCCATGATTTCTTTAATCAACCCCTGTCACTGGACATTGAGGCTGGTGTCAGTTTCTCCCTATCACACACTATCTTGCAGTGACCATCTGTATATCACTGAACACATTCACCAGAATCCAAAACATAAACACCCTAAGAATAATGTTTTCTCTTCATCTTGTGAGCAACAATTTAGTGCACATTCTCTGTTAGGTGAATAAACAGAATGAACGAAGAGAAATTAGGAAGGCAAGGGGGGAGGAAGAAGGGAAAGAGAGAGAGAAGGTGAGCTCTCACCTACCACACTGCGGTGACACCAGCAAGGGATTGGACACCTCCTGCCATGATAGCTCTTCTCTATATACCTTCTTGTGTGTTTGTTTGTTTCATAGAGTGAATAAGAAGACAACAATCTATGAAGAAGCTCTGATACTCGAGCAATCTTATCATAACTTTAACTTGGATAATCCAATAAAATAATCAGCATGCAATTTCTGATTGCCGTCTTTATTTCTGGGTGTTTGTGAGGCTGCAATTTGAGGGCTATGAATACAATTTAAGAACATCCAGGAACCCTTCCAGCTGATGCTGCCAGCAGGCTCCCATCCTCCTTGATCCTGATCCAGCCACTGCCAGGGAAAAAAGTTCCATTATTCCTCCCTTTCCCTGGCTTCTGTAGCACACATGCTAAGTTTTTATTATGTTGAGATCTTTAACTAATATTCTAGTAGCTTCCAGGAAATGAGGAAAATATAACAAATATGAGGAAGGTTCAGAGACTGAGGAAATTCTTAAAATTTTCAAAATAATTGATCCTAGTTTCTAGAGAAATCAATGTGGTTCTAGGCCTCTTCTTCCTAGAATACACTGTACCCTCTCTCCCCTTTCTTATCATTGCTAACTTTTCTCCCTTCCTATGTTCCCCCATCATTACTTAACAAAACGTGAGTGGATATCATAAAGGGGGCATTATGATATATTTTAAGGGACAAGAAATTTGGGGTCCTTCAGACTTGAGTTTAAGTCCTCTTTTGCTTGCTAGCTCTCGATTCTCAAAAAGCTAACTTAAAACTCTAAGACTCTCCATTTCCTTATCTAAAATGAGGATAATACTAATGACTACCTCAAAGGACAAAGATTAATGGGATAATATACATAACTTTCTAATAATTATCTTAGGGAAGAACAGTAGACTAAAATTGTAAGGAATTAAATGCTTCCAAATTAACATTTTTAAGATAGCTTTATCAAAAGGTCTAATTAAAATATTCCCTGACAATATATCTTCCAGAAGTTAAAAAAAAAAAGCATGACTTTGTCTATAGTTTTGTCATTTTCTATCTTACCAGTCTTCATAGATTTTTTTTTTACATTTCTTATTAGCATATTTTAAAAAGTGGATACCTGCTAGTTAGTTGTGTATTCTGATAAACATAATATGGAAGTTTAAATTCATGACATTTTGAATTTGAAATGGAAAGTCATCTTAAACTTCTACTAGTTTGTATGAGTTAGTTCATAGAGTGACGTAGTACCTACATAATGTCAAAGTTTGTCAGTCTACCATTCAAATTAGAATAAACTGTCTTGGATGAGAAAACACAAAAACAAATTTATAAAAGATTCAATAGCTGATTCTTGGATTATCATAAAAGAAGCAAGCTTCTTATAATTTGAATCAAGAGAAAAACAGGCTGACAGATGTAATTCAAGCTCTTTGAAATGCCAAGGCAGGAGAGTTGCTTGAGGCCAGCTGTTTGAGACCATTCTGGGCAGCATAGTGATACCCCTTCTCTGCAAAAAATAAGAAAAAATAGCTGGGTGTGGTGGCACCAACCTGTAGGCCTGTCGTCCCAGCTACTTGGGAGGCTGAGACAGGAGGAATGCTTGAGCTTAGGAGTTCAAGGCTACATGAGCTATGATTGTACTACTGCACTGCAGCCTGGGCAACAGAGCAAGACCTTGTCTCTTAAAAGAAAGGAAGAAAGAAAAAGAAAAGAAAAGAAAAGAAAGAAAGAAAAAGAAAGAAAGAAAGAAAAAGGAAGGAAGGAAGGAAGGAATGAAGGAAGGAAGGAAGAAAGAGAAGAAAGAAAGAAAGAAAGAAAGAAAGAAAGAAAGAAAGAAAGAAAGAAAGAAAGAAAGAAAGAAAGAAAGAAAGGAAGGAAGGAAGGAAGGAAGGAAGGAAGGAAGGAAGGAAGGAAGGAAGGAAGGAAGAAAGAAAGGAAGGAAGAACAGAAAACAAAGCAAACTTCAGAAAGGAGAAGGAGAAATTCATCATAGATACATGGATTTTTAAAAGAGTAGTGTAATATAATGTAAAATTCTATTCTGATGTAAAATATTCAATGAAATTGACATTATTGTAAGATAATATGAATCACTAAATTTGACTCAGGAAGGTTAGGGCGAGTTGAATAGAAAATAACGTTGAAAGAAATGGTAGAATTTGACAGGAAGCTGTCTCCAACCTCATTTCGTTGTCACCAACATCAATGGACACAACAAATTTTAATATCTAATTTTATATATGATTAAAGAAAACATAATTCTTCTACTATTCAAATAAATCTCAAATATGGGAAAGATTAACAAGTTTCTTAGTTTATTCTGTGAGGTTCATTAAAAAAATATATAGACCTGTCAAGATATTTCATTAGGAAACATACTCATTAGTACATAAACAAGTCAACACTGTGATAAAAAATAACATTTATATACCATGTTGAATGAAGATGGCAAGGATGGCTCAATATTAGTAAATTTCCACCCTGACACACACCAATGTCCTCCAAAATTTCACTGAGAAGTTCAAAGAAACCAGAAAAGAGCAATCTAACTATATCCACCAAGAAGTGGGCCAAACCACATATTTCCCTAGCTTTTCTTCTGCCACCAGAGGTGAAACTTCCTTGCTCCTGCCTTTTACCTTCACACTGAATCCCACACCACATCACCTAATCAAAGATTTTGCTTCTTGATCTATGTCCCTTTTCTCCCCTATGTCTTCAATTTGTGCTTCTTTTAAGATTGAACCAATCAGCTTGAATCTGCTGGAGTATCTCCTATTTTTACAAAGCTCTCTCTACACCCTTAATGCCTCTTTGCCTAAGATACTATTGCTCTGCCATCTCATTGCACAAGTCCTTGAAAAGAATGTCTGTGGTTTTTGCTCCCACCTCCTCTACTCCCATTTTCTCTTCCACAAACTCTGTATAGGCTTTTGCGCTCACCCTTTCATTGCTTTGATTTCATAAGAACAAAATCCAATTTATTACTATGCCCAAAACTCTACATAATTGGGCTGTACTTGTCTCTGAACGTATTGGCCTTCCTATACCTAATTGACTCTGCTCTAGCCACACTGACTGTCTTCATACCCCTCTAATACATCAAGATTGTTCCTACCTTTATCAAACATGTTTTGTCACTTGATTCAACTCTGCTCAAATGTCACCACCTTGAAGCTTTCTTTAAATACACAAAACCCCTCAATCTCCTTAACTTGCTTTATTTTTGTATCACAATACTTGGCACTGTGAGTTAACCAGCACCCAAGATTCCTACCTCCTGGTATGCCCACCCTCATGTAGTCCCTACTACATTCTATTAGGATGGTTCTGTGTGACCAATGGAATATGACGCAATTGGTGGTATGTCACCTCTGAGTTTAATTTAGGAAAGAAACTGTGGCTTCATCTTTTATTCTTCAATTTCTCCCTCCCTCCCTCTCTCTCTGTCTCTCTGTCTCTCTCTCTCTCTCTCTCTCTCTCTCTCATATCACTTCCTTTGGGGAAAGTCAACTGCCACATAAAGTTGCCATATGTAGATGCCATCCTTTCCAAGTAATTCTCTAAGAGTTTCCCTCATTTGTTTCATAGAGGGAAAACACCCAGAGAGGCAAAGAAAGAAAAGTCTCACAACTCCAATTCTTTACTGTCCACCTGACCTCTTTAACAACCTCACTCTTCCCAGATTGTTTCTAGCATCTACACAGGTGTGGGGTGAATGATAGGCAGGGGTCTGCTCCCTCCCAGTAAGTCATGCTAGGAAGTTAGGTGTGCAGATCCAAGTACTGAAGACACTTAGGTAGTGATTTTCTCATTAAAATGGGGAACTGTTTTTTGCCATTTGTTTATACTTGTATCCTGCAATCACCAGCATTAATGCTGGGAGTTAGCTACCCTCCCAGAAAAACAGGTCCCAGGCAAGATCATCACAAGAGATTTGGAAATAATAGAGACAGAGAAATAACAAAGACAGAGACAAAGTGCAGTTTAAAGTGATGGCGAAGTCAGGAGTCCTCCAGCATTCCTGTGAGGTGTGAAGCCCTGAGTGAAATCCCACATCAGTATTTATTGTTATAGCAATAAAGAATATGTGTACAGCTCATTCCTTGAGGTTTCAAGGGTCCCCAAAGATTTCAAGGGACCATTATCTAATTCTGTCTACAAGAATAGACTCTTGCAAGATGTTTCTAAGATAAACGTTTTAAACCCTAAGTTAAAAATAGACCTAGCTGAGCAGACAAATTAAAGATAAAGATGTATAAAGCAAGAACACTGAGTCTATATACTAATCTAATCTATTTCATAAATACAGAGACATGTGGTCTGGAGTGAACCAGGAATATCTTTGAAGTTTAAGAAAGTTCCAGCTATATGTTGTCTGCTGGGCAGGCATGTAATCAGCTTCTCAGCCTTGGGCCCAAATTGAGTTCTGCCTTGCAGTAAGCTCTAGGCAATAGCTTGCAGCTTGGAAGAAACGTTGCTTTGTAGATGTCCTCTCACACTTCCTCCCTTTCTTACTAAACAGCTTCTAGTCTGTGAACTAATGTACCCACAGATTCCTTTGCAAAGCAAAGCCCTGCAAAACTCCTGCAACCTCTCCTGTCTCTTAGCTCTATTTCCCATCATCTCCCCCTTTCTTTTAAGAAGTTGGTGAAATCAGATAGCCATCACTGTGAGGCATTGGTCTCCAAGTCTTGACTTCTTCAGAGCTTTAGCCAGACTATAAGTAAGCACAAGCAAATCATTGAAATAATTCCAAAAATTACTATAGCAGAACTCCCATAGATCTTAAAATGAGAAAGTGGATTACCTGACTCCAATGCAGATGAAATGCCACTAATAATGTAAGCCTCAGAGAGTAAATTAAGTTTGTGACTGAAGGTATTTAATATTTCTTGTTGCAGATTTCCAATCTCTTCAGTCAAATTTCCTTGATTAAGTAGATGTTATTTAATATTTTCCCAAGGAAACTGAGTATGATTATATATGTGAGGTGTAACACAGAATTGAGTGATATTCCAATCACAACAGAGTCTAATTTGCTTTTGTAGGCTTACAACCTGGTATCCCAGTAAGGCGACTGCTTGTTGTAAGTCAGGCACTTGAGTAGCCAATTT